>NC_091131.1:94309829-94389829 GCF_040183065.1 Periplaneta americana | reverse complement strand
AAAATTTAATGTAGTCAACGAACACATTAAAATATACATTATTCAGTCATTCTTAAACCACAAATAACATTTTTCTACACATATACGTAAAATATAAAGATTTGTACTGTAATTGTTTATTCATCAAATATTTAAATGTTTTGTTTGTTTAGTCATGTATTATAAATATAATATAGCTTGGAAATTGCGAACAGCTTCCTGTCGCAAAAGATATATTATAGCACATGTAAAATTTTAGTAATTTGATTTCTATATCATTTGTTTCCAAATAAATAATCGCATCAAAGCATAACTTTATCCAAACTGAGCAAGTATAAAATTACGAATAACAACATGATATATATTACAAAAATATTATGTAAATATTTACAGAGATATTTCGTTTATTTTTACTTACCGTTGAAATATGCTGTAGTAAATCATATTTAAAAACACTAAATACAATATGGTAACATGAATTGAGTTTTTTTTTAATAAATTGCTTTATTTATGAAACAAAAACAGTCATTCTGATTGTTGTTAAGACAATTGAAAACGACAATTCCAAATATGAATATTGTTCAGTAATTATTATGAAATACCAAAACAATTAGACCACATTCTGTCAAATATCCAATAAGAGATTATTAGCATTCTATATTTGGACTCTGGGAAGACAGTCAATTTCAATCTAATGTTATGAACTTCAATTTGAGGTATTAACCTTATCTAGCTCAATAGTTTAACCCCAAATCATGTTGTTAACCTTAAGAATATGACAACAGAAGAGGTTAGACCAAACTATTCGAAAGCATGGTGGCGTCAGCAGAAGGACTTGAGTGATCTACTGTCTACTCATTCTCCTCAAAGTAATAACCTTCGCCCACACTTCTCCTCCACTCCGCAAAAATACTGAACGTGTGCCAAAAGCTTATTTCAAAACACTTCCAACTCAATTTACTTATTAACTTACCTGAAAGAATTAAAGGATGTCCTTCAGTAGCCGATATTAAAAATTCTTTTGTTCTTTTCATTTAACATATACCGTATCCCTTTCAAACCTCCCACATTTTGATTAATCATTGCTAACAAAGTATACGGAATTATGAAATGAAACTGGTACCAGTATTAAAAAAAAAAGAGAAACTCAAAGAATTGTTATTTCATTATGCAGAGACGAAATCAATAATTACAGTGCAAAGAAATTACCAGAGAGAATATGGAGGAAATGCACCTGATAGGAAAACCACTAAGGCATGGTGTGAGAAGTTTCTGGCGACTGGAAGTGTGACCAAACAATCCGGAGGTTCTCGTCGACATATCTCAGAAGAGAAGATTGAAGAAATTAGAGCAGGATTTCAGAGAAGTCCTCAAAAATCAATTCGCCATACATGCCGGCAGTTGAATGTGCCGAGATCAACTGTGCATCAGGTGCTTCATAAGCAACTTCGTTTTTACCCCTACAAGCAGGGTATGAATACGGGAGGATGGGGGAATTCTCCCCTGTTGGAAAGTTATCCCCCTCTCATAAATTCATATTAACATCCCTGTCAGGGATAACTTCTATTCCCCCCTCACAAAATATAATTGTTTTAATTCGTGTATACTTTATAAAGTACAGTATAAAGTAAGCAAAGAAAATAATATTGATGTATTATCATCACCGGCAAGCTGACAACAATCAATAACTTAGGAATTACACATCTTATCTTAAGCCTGCTCATGGGTATAATTATTATTATGATCAAGATGCAAGACAAGCAACTCAGTGCGACCAAGTATTGAGCCGTATTAAATGAGGATAATAATAATTTTATGTGTGGTATTCTCTATCTAGGATTCTATCCCCCATTCATTGAAAATCTTAATTCGCACCCTGAATGTAACTAATTCCTGCTTTTAAGGAAACCAGATTTAAGGAAAATCCCGCTTTTAAGGAGTACTTTTCAAGTGGATTTTGTGACAATGAAGCCCGAAATATCGACTTGACTTTCAATAATCTATAGTACCGGTACCAGCATATTCGATAGCATATCTCAATTGATAGTAATGCGGCACCATGTGACGACATTATTCTTTATGGTCTTGCTTTGTGTTGCTTTCACACAATCAGGGACGAATCTAGCTACTTGGCACCTCTAGGCAGAGAAAAATATTTCCGCCCCTTATTTCGACAAGAAAGTAGGCCCTACCATCATATAACCAACATCAACAATACTGTAATTGAATAATAATAATAATAATAATAATAATAATAATAATAATAATAATAATAATAATAATAATAATAAATACCCGCATATTGAACTCTTCAAGTCAAGTCAGGCAATGTGTGGTCTACGGCGTGCTTTCTTTGCTGCAAATTCGTCAATCACATCTTCATAGTCTAGTTGCTGCGTAATGTCAGAATTCATGGAGAGATCGGCAAGACTGTTGATTCGATCTTGCGACATGAATGATCATAAATAATTCTCGAGTCTTTTGAGAAGTGAGAAAGAACAGTTGGCCGAACAATTGGTTGCAGCAGTTGACAAGAATATCTGTGTAGCAATTTCTAAATTAGGAAACAGTTCTTGAATGTGGTTTTCAAGCAACACTTTATATAATGTACTTAAGGATGATACTTTTATTTCGTTGCTCTTAATATAGTCTATTCTTTAAAATGAATTATCTCATCACTCAAAAATTCTTCCAAGTCATCTTTGTAACGCTCTTGTAGTCTTCTAGCACTAATAGTTCAGTGTTGTTTCGTCCAGGCAAATTACTTAGAATCACAAATTTGCTACAAAACTCTTCCAATGCTTTTTTCAGACATCAATCTGTCTACAATAACCAGAAATGTTTTTAATGTTATCACGTGAGACACGGTGAGAGGGCATAACATTGAAAAAGTGCTATGATCGCACTGTGACATTATTATTGAAAAACTGTCCTTTTTTCCAGTGGCAGGTCGTTGATTAAATTTGAACTGATGAACGTTATTCATATCTTTTCCACTGTGCGTTTAAGTTCATGTACTCTTTTAAAGAGTTATGAATAAAATTTAAAAAAATATAAAAAAAACTTAATAATAATAGCTTTAAAACCGCCCCTTCAAATCTGTCACCCTAGGCAGCTGCCTGTCTGCCTAGGCCTAAATACGCCTCTGCACACAATGGTTTTTATTATTTAAAATAATTAAGTTGAAATAAGGTACCATAGAAATATAAGAAAATATTTATAAATGACAAGGTTTTAAATTTTAAAACTCTCTTGGAAAATTAATGAAAATGAACACTTCTTTTTTTGCTGTAGTTATACAATTCATATTGTCTTATGACATGTTCCTACATAGGCAAACATATGTAAGTGTGCACTACTGTCAATTTTATATTAACATTTTTCATAATATTTGCGACCTGAAAGTTACTCAATGAAAATAAGAAAAAAGTAAACTTTTCTCAATGATTCAGAATATTTTTTTTATTCTTTACTATTAAATCAAGGGCATAAAGCTCATAATATAATTTTTTGTAACTGTTCTGCTTCACAATATTAAAATACAAAGTTTAAAACAAAATTTAGCGAGTGTATTTTAATACAGTTCCATATCTCAAGTAAAATACAAAGTTATAATGTACGTGTTCAATTTAATTCCATTTTGAAATTCACAGTGCTTCATTATAAAAAATAAGTTTATGTATGAATACAATTTATTGTGTTTTATTTTATAGTAATGCGTGTTTTATTCAAGCTATGTAAGGTGTATACCAAAATTCTAATTGGCTCATTTTTTCAGAGACTTAAATGTTACTTACGACTTATTTAAAAATATATTCTTAAGTGAAAAGGAAAAGTAGTGTGTTAGTATTGCTGCTATTTGTAGTGTACTTTTTACTTCAAAATATTTGCATCTCATGTGACTGTAAAAATTGTATAATTGTTTTATAATTTGTACTGATGCGTGAAACTAATTTGTATATGCTATATCTCTACAATGATGCAACTATTACGAGAATATGTAAATAGGTTATATATCATCTTGGTTTTAATTTCCCAACCACAGTGACACGAATACAATAAAGAATATCGGTAATTCTTTAAGTTTCCTGATAGTTTGCCTTCAATACTTGATCCAACCCCATCCCACTCTAATCAGGTCCTCTGTCTAATCGGTACAAGTCTTATTCTTTTTTAAAGATATTTATCTGACTGTTTTGTTTCAAGAGAATCAGTAGTAAAATTTTTACTTGGAGGTGTTACTCTATCGCAAAACCTCAAACACAAGGGGCAAAATCACAGTGTATTTTATTCTCACATGAAGGATTGATTTGCTAAAGGAATATGAATTATAAACCAATAAATTAACAAACAATGAACAGACTAAAGCGGGATGTTTCTGATGGAAGCCAAAATATGTTATCTAACATATGAAAGAAAAGGAAGAAGAGGGGGAAGATAAAAGAAAAAGAAGAAAAAAAAAGTTGGTGGCTGGGGTAGAACTTGCATTTCTGCTGCTGCTGATGATGATAGTGAAGATGACAACGAAGAAAATTAAGAAACAGAAGCAACTTAAGTGTAGGCTATCATATTCACAGCCTTCAGATTTCTTACAATATTGCAGTACTGGTATTGAATTATCATACAGTTTATCTTGTAAGTAAATGATTAACTAGTGGACTTACTCGTGTTAATTATGTAAGTCTGTGCGGCTTACAGCTGTTTCAGTGTATCATCGCACCATCTTCAGAGCCTACTAGATCTCGGCATCATCTCGAACTTCTCTGCCTGTTATGTGGGTGTGTTTGATTGTTGAAAGGTGTTGAATAGTGTAGTCAAATAGTGTGTGTGTACTGAAATTCATCTGTGTGTTGAGAATTTGATCAGTACACACACACTATTTGACTACACTATTCAACACCTTTCAACAATCAAACACATCCACATAACAGGCAGAGAAGTTCGAGATGACGCCGAGATCTAGTAGGCTCTGAAGATGGTGCGATGATGCACTGAAACAGCTGTAAGCCGCACAGACTTACATAATTAACACGAGTAAGTCCACTAGTTAATCATTTACTTATAGCTATTCAGGTGTTAAAAGTAGTGTACGCAAGATTCAAAATGGATTATCAAGTTTATCTTGTGCCCACACAAAAGTACTGTAGAAATAGTATTGCACTACTGTAGGGTTCCCAGACATATTGGAAAAAAATTGGGACATTTATCTGTTATTACTGAGAAAGTTTAGTATGCGCAAACACCAAATATGTCAATCTTTCAAAGTTTGGTTTACTACACAAACACTTTACTAAGGGTAGGTAAACAAACAGTAAACAAAATTGTTAGGGAGCATATTTGCATTAAGTTTAAGCTTCTTTATGTAAGTTGCCTTCAAATTGCTCTTTACTAAATTATCACAGAAGTAGCTACAAAATACACTAGTCACGTGACAATATTCTTCTAAATCAATCCGCCTTGGCCTTGCAATATTTCTCTAAAGAATGAATTTCACTTAACAAATTATTGTTTATTTTGAAGAACCATGTCATGAAAAGCAACACAATCCTCACTGCAGAATGATTTTACAGTACAACAAGCATTGATTTTACTGTTTTCACACACAATTTATTTTTCTCATCAGTCCATATAGCGTTCATGCGAGAAAATAATCTTTCAATACACACATTTGTTCCAGGGATGAACTCCACTGCCCTCTTCAAATTTGAGAGTTCTCCTTCAGTACTTTTAAAAAGATCCACCCAAACTTCAACTAAACGTTTGGTGTTGTTATCACTCATCTTGAGAAATTAATAACTCACAATAAATTGTTTTATTATAGCTCATCTACAGTCACCCGCAATGATGAAGTGCGATGTTTATAATTTGTAATATAGAATAGATATAGTAACTTTTCCATTTTTTCTTAGTTTAGAATTCCAAAATACGGGACGGAAAGCTGTCCCGAAGACTTTTCTCGGGACAACGGGTTGCATTAACGAAAAATGAGATGATCCTGTATTTTACGGGACGTCTGGGAACCCTACACTACTGGTATGTGTGAAGCATTCTAAGAGAATCGAGGAAAATTTTTAAGAAAAAAATGAGGCGCAGTTGTGTGTAATCCTTTTGTAGGCCAATTTATTTATCGCGCATTTCTAAAGGAAAGTGTAAGTTAAACTCAGTTCCCATGGTGAGTTTTTCTGTGATGGATTGTATGTTGGGAGCACTGATGGCAGTTCTGTGTGCCTGCATGCTGAAAATCCTATCCATTGCTGGCTGTTTTGTTATCATGCTGGTTTGGAAGATTAGGTTTCGTTTCTTGCTATTTTTCGTGTAGGTTTGTATGCAAGAACAGTGTTACCGGTATACCAGTACCAAGTACATTGTTTTCCAACTAACTCTGTTTTTTTCTGTATTCCTTAATTTTCAAAAGTACAGCAATTAAATGTAGGGATTTAGCTGTTTTAAATTTCTGGTTTAATTACTTTATTACAATATTTCCTATCGTAAATGTAGGATAGTTGGTTTCCACTTATGGTTCAATTTCTTCTTCTTTGTCATGAGTGTTGGCAACAGATGAAGCAACAGATGATTTTACAGTTTGAACTGTGAAAAGAGCCAGCTGCGTATGAACGGTAACCTACGCTGTAACAAACACTGGAGCCAGCAGAGAACCCATCACAGCACCAGGCTTGCTGACCAGTAAGAAAACAAGCAAGGAAACACGCACTGTGAGAACTGGGCTTTATGCTTTATACTATTGTAGTAAAGAAAGTTTTGATAAATCAATCTTTCAACTTGTGTACAAGTGTCTGATTCAGTTAGTGTATAGAAAATGAGAAATATTGTTTTGTTTCATTCACGTTTAATGACTGTACTAATTGTACATTTAATTTTATTAAAAATAAGTGACGTTTGATTTCAATTTAACATTAATTTACACATGGTTGCTGTGTGTTAGCTGAGTACTCGCTGTTATGTGATCTTTTTGTAAGCCAATTTTGGGTTTCTATAGTATCAGTAATCAATCATCATGTGGTATATTCAACTTACATGGCATGTCAACAACAAAAGTAAAAAATGCTGCACCTCCGTGCAAAAATGTAATAAAAAAGTAATGCGAAGTATTCTTGTGATATTAGTAGTACTGGTATTAAAAATGGCAGATAGTGACCAACGAGAGTCTGGAAAGTTTGTTGCCTATATTGAGGCTACTTTGTCCAGATTATATCAATTAATTATTATTAGGCCTATGTACATTAAGAAGATAGTTTACCACTATTCGTAACGTTATAATTTAATTTTTAAAATGTCAGTGATACTGGTACAAATTTTGAATTCAGTTAATATTATTTCCAGAAATATGAAATTCTGGAATAGGTACTGATAGAAGAATCTGTGTCTTTTTTCCTATGAAATCTACTTTTGAAAATTGAAATCATTCGTGATGTTCTGTTATATTTTATTTTATTATATTACTGCACTGCAGTTTGCCTTACAGACAAAAAAAAAAAAAAAAAAAAAAAAACCAAAGAGTTTGTTAAATTTTAAAGAATACAATTAGTCAATACAGAGAGAATAGAATATAAATTCTATTATAGTAGGTCTAGTCTACATGCAATTAAACTATAAAAGATAAAAAGTAAAATAAAACTGATCAGGCAAAGCATTAATGCTGGTATGATAGATATGTACCACTATGTGTAATCAGCTTTAATAAAGCAAATAAATGTATTACTAATAAAATTACAAACCCTTGTATATAATGTCCTATACCATATCTGCAACTTAATATATTTACATGATTCCCAATATAAGAGATTAAACAAGAATTTTTATTCTCTTGCGTCAAGTAATTCAGAATAGAACTATCCGTAATAGCCTATTACAGAATACTAACACTTTCTACTCCTTCCTTATATATATCTCAACATAATAGAAATAAAATAGCAATATCATTATTAAAACTTTATATTATTTATCTCACTTTCACTTAAGCTTTTCGAACATTTTAAGCTTGCAGTTACAGCACAAACACAATCAGCCCTGACTTTTTCTTAACTTCATCAGCACTATTATAATGTACTGGTACTACTTATAATAGAAAAACTATAAAAAGAGGCAGAAATAGACAATACTTTCAAATTCCAAACAAACTTTACACATTTCTTCCATTAACATTATAATACATCATTAAACTTTTTTACCTTAATGAGAGGATGGTTGGACAGGAGAACTGAAGTTATCTTGAAAACAGAGACTAACTTCTGGTTTAGAGACTTACATATCTTCTGACTTTATACAATTTTACTTAGTATGTAACTTATTACAAATAAAAACAATATGATATATTTTGGAATATCACAGATAGGCAAAATTGTACAAATGTACTACAAATAGTCTCTATGGCTAGAAAAAAAAAAACAGAATATTATGAGATTTGTATTTTTAATATACGATTTATATCAATAATATTACTAGACACTTTTCGGGCAGAACATCTATAAAAACTGCGACAAAAATTATAATACACATTACAGTTATATGAGATCACAGAAAATATCTATTACAGGTAAATTCAAAATAATACACAAAACAGTCCTTTCTTATACTTGCAGCAGGTTTGTCTAAAAACTGGAGAGTTATTCAGAGCATAAAATAATAGTTCGTTCCTCTTTAGTGTCTTTGGTAAGTCATACATCTGTTCACTCGAGTCAGTACTTCTCAATTACTGAAATGAACAAAATGACAAGATGACAATGAAAATAATAATTTCATAAGACAAAGGACACTACTTTTTGTTGCACATTAAACGACAATTGCCAATGGATAAAGTGCTTTGAATATTATTCAGAAAGATAGAATGCAACTTAGTTTTACTTCTGCCTTGAACGAGTGTTTTAAAATAAGTAAGATACTTAAAATAAGTAAGATACTTTTTATCCCTATGGTGCTGTATAACTCCAATGTATGTTAACACATATATTAATGCTGGTTGTTCCTTTACGAATCTTAATATTCAAATCGTGTGTGTGTGCTGGCCCATTGGGTCAAGGAAGTCCAAGAGAATCTTCTACAGATGAGTAAATTTTTACAACTGCTGTCGATCATCACATCCATGGACATATTACTCTATTTAATTTTATAAATGACAGTAAATGAAAATACGATGGTATGATGGAGGAAATCTGACCCAATATCATCTTTTTTCACCATAATTTCTATTTAGCCTTATCAGGATTTGAACTCAGGTCCTTACATGGAATGCCAACACTGTGTATTTGACTGATGGTGCACCCATCACTACATCAGTATATTAAAATAATAAATTACACTTTTGTTTCTACAATTATTTAATATAAAATGGATATGTAAAATGAAGGTTTGCTATGATAACTACCAGTATCTCATATCCAAGTAGAAAATACAGAGATAAATGAAGAACGAAAAAATTGATTGGTGTCACGAGGTTGAGATATACTTTCTCATTATATGTGTTACATGTTTTACAACTTAGTTTCTTTATATTTTGCGAATTATGTTACTATCATGAAATCATTTAATATTAATCCAAATAAGATTACTTGAGTTTTCTAGATCACACACAAAATCAGTAGTTTTCCACACATGCATAACGTCCTGAGTCCTGAGAATGTAGTATACTATACTATATTATACTTCATACATGATTATGATATAAGATATATGTACAGAGACCCGAAGTAGCTATAGTATAATATACCTGCATTTGTGCCCTAACTGTAACCTGCAGAATTTTTTCAGCATTTTTTCTCATGTCAGTGACTTCTTTTTGAAGTGTACAATTATACTGAACTTTAAAAATAAAACAACAAATGTCTTATGACTCCGAAGAATATCAAATATATTCTCCACTAAAGGTAATGTTCATACTTGGGATTGGACTGGGAGCTTTAAGGACTTTGAAAAAATTCGCAAATAAAAGTAGGCTACAAATAATTCTACTTATAATAATTTCTCCGAAACATAAGGGTCAGCAGAATTCATTTATTTCTTCAGTTTCTGCAAGAAAAAAATTCGTTTCAGCCAATTTCGAGTTAATTGCAATTTTGGGTTTTTGTTTTCAAATAAACACATATTAATTTAGTTACTAAAATTCTTATTGGAAGAGATAAAAAGGGATAATTATATAATAATTGGTCCGATACGTAGCTCCTCTGGACAATTCTTTGTGGAATAGTGATAATGAGATATTAGGTAATTGCAGTAGTTACATAACCCAATAAAACCTATTTCGAACACAGTACATTCCAATTAGCTAGAATTTGATTCTAGGTCTCTAACATGTTAAGCTAATAACAATGACTGAAAATTTTTGATATCATCATGTTGTCCTTTGTTAAAGCGTGACAGTTTTTATACAGTTATATTTTATATTTTATGACTTTCGTCTCAAGAAATATAAACTTAATAATGAATAACAATGTCCAAAACCATGCTACACTTTTTGACCAATTTTTGCACAGAAAAATAATACACTTCCTAGTCCTTTAAATGTCAATCTAAGTTCTGAAGAAGGTCAATAACAGACCGAAACATGTTAACCAGGTACGATAGAATTTAACACGAGAAAGACATATAATACATGTAACTTACTTGCATCATTTTCAGAGGTTTTTTTCAACAAAATATATAATAGAGTATTTTAAATGTCACAGCAACACTATTTATTTGAATTCTTCATTTCGAGAGCCTATATTCATGACTATAAAATCATTAATAAGTTTAACTATTAAAATTGTTTTTGTAAATAAAGCTGTGCATCTTAAAATACTGTAAAATATGGTCACATAGATTAGAAACTCAGGGAATATGCGTTTAAAATAGGAAAACATTGTTTAAATGTATTAGTTGTGCATTTATTACAGAAATTAAGAGAATGTGTCAAATACGACAAATTTGAGTTAAATTAATTTTGTTATGTCTGAGATATAATTCTATTATCGGTGGAATAACAATTTATAAAGGAAGACTTTACCTTCGTTTTGAGTTTTAAAATACTGAAAACATGAAAGGAAAATCCCTCTTACAGGTAACAGGAAGACTGAAGGTAATACTTAAGAAGAACTAATGAAAATGATAAAGGAAGAGCTTCAGATATGGAAGACTTTAATAACTTTTTTAAATTAGTTAATTAAATTTTTAACGCGATATTTTGACATTCTCAACTATATTTTATACAAAGGAGTGGAGGAAAAAAAAAAAGATTTTACACATATCAAAAAGCAATTCAGTGATACTTTTGTCATGTTGCTAATGTAGTATGTGAATGTATGTAAGTCCACTGAAAATAACACTGTATTAATTCTAAAAAATACATCTTTCAAAATATTTTTGTTCATGTTCGAAAATGTGTTGCTGCGAAATTCTATCTGTATAATCATGTTGCCAAAGTAGTATGTTATGCATTGTGGAAATAACCATCTCTTAATTTCTAAAATACCAGTTTACGTCTCTCAGAATATTAGTCTTTATGTTAAAAAATGACTTATTGCGAGTTTATATTGTATCTATAGTCTGTTTAGAAAATAAAAATTAATACAATTATTAATATGTTCTGAATTTGTGAGATATAATTTCTCAAGTCATATTAAAAAAAAAGAAACTGGGTATGATATAAGTGGGCATACAGTGGTCAAAAGGTAAAAAAATTCCAATATAAATTAAATTATATACGTATATATTGATTCCTTGGTATGACCGATAGAGAGATAAATTTTGGTTCAAGATGATATCCCAATGGGTTCAGACTGGGAACAAGGGAACTCTCTGTTTACTGTCAGCTGTCTCTGAAATTCAAGTGAAAGCACACATAGACATGAAATTACGTAAAATGCACAGCTTCAGATCAGTGTAGAGATCTTATAATCATTTTATCTTTGCCTCTGTGCAACGTCACATTTGCTGTGGGGAGGAAAGGAGACGGCAGAAAGGTTGTAAAGCTTTTTAATAAGCTGACTCCCACGACTAAGATAAGCCACTTGAAATTTAACAGTCACTGATCGACAGAGATAAAATATAAGATCTGCAGAACTTTGAGGCAATGCTAAGTGGTCTTATAGGGACCGAGGGGTGTGGTTTTGTTTTGCTGAGCTTCGAGACAATGCTAACTCATTTAAAGTTTGTGTGACTGTAGCCTGCATATATTTTCGTTTGGTTTTACTTTGTTTATAGTTTGATTTTTCTGTATTTTATTTATATTTCTGGCAGTGTGAAATAGGGCTTAACTACATTATAATAAATAAACAAACAAACAAAATAAAAAAAAACAGTTGAACGTAAGACATATGATGAAATGTTTTCTTTCGGGTGTCTGATCTACAGCTGTTTTAAATTGAGTTAACCCTGGCAGGCATTTGGCTAAGAAGTTAATTAATTCGTGTATGTGACGCTATGTAAAGATTCATATTATGGACGAGGAAAGCTTAGTAAAGACAATTCGTTTTGGTTGTCTATAGTTGAGTTTCTGAGATTTCCGAAAAGTTTAACAACAGTTTAATTTAAAAAGAGAAGCAAAAAGGACAACAGAAATATTAATCCTCAAATTTATCACTATGCTGGGAGGGCACTGGTCCTATACACTTGCAGAAGTTTCATGAAAAAATTTCTTCACCCATGAGGAGTCGAACCATCGTGCATTCCATAATGTGAGTCCTAAGCAGGATGCCTTAGATCACCATGTCACAGTGTGGGACAGCATTAAAGTAGAAAATATAATTAATAACTTAATAGACTCACTGATATGATCACTTACGTTCGAAAGTCGAATGAATACTATCAGATACCATTTGATAATGAAATTCCATAGTAGTAATTTTTAAACAAAATTTTATTAAACATAATTACAGCAATAATTCAATTAATATGGAGTCACTCTAGCGGAGATGTAGCAACAGAGATGCTACTACAGTATAAAATTTTGCTCCAAAAATTAATACGTGATTTGACCTTATATTTATTATTATTTTTATTGTTATTGACATCATTCTGAGGTCCCCTTACAACCTGAGGCCCCGGCACTGCTGTCGAATAGGAGTCACTGTGACTACGACCTTTTCTCTAAGATGAAAGAACCACTGAGAGGGTAGGTATGCTTTAGAAATAGGCAGACCATTATAACAGCTGTAGAACAGTCAATTAGAAGCTGTCGATGGTATCTGCTGTCTTTTACAGATGTGGGGACAGGTACGTGATACCAGTAACAACAAAGAAGATAACTTTTAAGAATTGGAAGTAGGCCTACCTATGTCAATTGTGTATACATAAGTTTCGTTCTTAATTAAGTGTTGCCATTAATAACATTTTTGAATGACCCATGTAATATAATTTTCAAGGCAAAGCATAATTATAATACATGATTTCGAGTCTCGAGAACTTGCTACAGGTAACTTAAAATTATACACTTGGCTGATTATTCACGGGATTTCATTTGATTGCAATTGCATTCGAATATAAATAATTGATTAAATGGCGATCTTACTGGTGTTAATTATGTAAGCATGTGCGGCTTACAGCTGTTTCGGTGCTACTTGACACCATCCTCAGAGCCTTCTGTGTCTCGGTGCCATCTCAACTTCGCTGCCTGTTGTGTGGGTGCGTTCATGTGATGAAGAAGGCTCTGAGGATGGTGTCAAGTAGCATCGAAACAGCTGTAAGCCGCACATGCTTACATAATTAACACGAGTAAGATCGCCATTTAATCAATTATTTATATTCAAGTGTTAAAAGTAGTGTACGAAAGAATCAACATGCATTCGAATGTAATAAGCCTTTTCATAAAGTTCAAAAGTTCTCTTTCAAATTTATATTCTTGCATTATTTACAACCATCCTATCATCTCACCAAAAATTATACACCTTAAAGAATAATAACAACAAATACTGGTAAGAAGAGTTCGTTGTTTAAGGTTAGGAAATTGCTTCTTCACAGTTATGGTACTCTTAAATCTATCGTTCATGACATTCTAACCTCCATCAGGTAATGAGTCTGACTTTTTTATGTCCTAGCCAGTCTACATCCTTATCTTGTCATTTTGTTAACCATTATAATTGAGGCGCTGACATGGGAAAGGTAATAACTGCCAAAAACAAAATTTTTCAGGGGAAGCAAAAAACAAATTTATGAACACTTTTTCACATACATTATTACAGAAACTGCTTTAAATGAAAGGCATACATTCATGTTTGTCTTACATATGAAATTTGAAAAGTCTGGCACAGATTTATCTGTGAAATCCTATTTTATGAAAACACAACATTGAAGTCACTCCTTAGCCAAACTGAGAATTAACGTTATTTATACATCATGCACAAATTTTTCGGTAAAATGCATGATACTTTTCATCGAGGAAGTCTAACATAGATAACAAGTCTCTCTTTTTGGCATCAGGGACGACTGGTCTTCTTTCAAGGCGTTGCAAGCAATGCAAGTTAATGATTGACGTTAATGACTGTCCTTTCTTAAAAATCCTGTGCTCTGTCCACGTTTCAAAGTCATTAAATGACTGTCTTGTTTTTATTAGAGGAAAATCAGCTCTTGAGAGTCTAATCCAGTTGAGGGTGCTGATTTTGATAGGAGTTGTATTCAAAAACTTGTCACATTCTGCAGAAAAGTCGAAGAAATCCTGATCCTTCATCATTATTACATTATTAGGCCTTACCTCTTCTGGAACCATGGTCTTGCATCTTTTTTTTCTTTTCTCTATGATGCCAAATTCCCTATCACATGGCATGTAGGAATGTTCTGAAACCAGGAATTTCAAGTCCACTGAATAAAAATGTTTCTTAGCAATAATGTAAATCAGGGCCATTAGAATCATCCGATTCTTATTCTGCCCTGCACAGTTATCAGCCCATATTTGTCTAGACACACTCTGATGTTGTAAAAGGAGTTACTACCTTCTCCGCGCCAACAGCTGTGCACATACAACTTACAACATCTAGTGACTACGTTTCCAACTTCGTTTCATTACATACGGACATACTACCTACTCTGTGCCATTGGCATGGCCATTTACTACCTTCTCAATGAAAAACCTAAAAATTCGAATTTTTGGCAGTTACGACCTTTCCCATGTCAATGCCTCAATTGATGATATTGAATGTTAGTCTACTGAAAGGTATAATCACAATTCTATGTTTGAATGCGACTTAGACTTCTGACATTATAAATTGAGAATATGGTGTAGAGTAGAGTATTTCTTTTAACAGTAAGACTTCTAGCATTATAAATTGAGAATATGGTGTAGAGTAGAGTACCGGTATTTCTTTTAACAGACAAGAGTATCATACATATGATAAAAATTAAAGGCGCATGGTAGTCTAACCCACAGAATTGTTCATTTTCACTTTCTATCTGTTCATGAGAAATTTGTTAGGACATATAACCATATTACAATTAATAACTCTCCAACTTTATTAACCTGTAAAATATTACTAGCGTTGTTTTCATAGTAAGTACAGCAATTGACTGTAACAGTATTTTTATTCTTAGCTACATAATATTCTCATTGCTTTTGCTGCAACAGTAAATTCTACTTACATAATATACATTTAACAATAATGTTTGTCAGTAAGAAATTCATAGAAATTACAGTAGAAATGTTGATCAAGACAAAATAGGTTCATTCACGTTCACTTCAAATTCTTAAAATGCCAGTAGCGTTAATTAAACATAAAAAAGCAAAAAATGGGAATTAGAAATGAGATATGAATTAAAAATACATGATGCTAACAAAGAACAGCAAATTCATTTTACTTGTAAAATACTGGTATTTTCTGTATGTACATAACATCCAAGTTTAATAAAAAAATTCTATGAAGTCACAATTAACAATGAAATTCACAGAATTCTATACACCATCATTTCCATATAAGAAAAGCAACCGTGCTCAATAGCTGTTACAAATATTCATGTGTAACAAAATAATAGATGGCTTCTCAGAATGACATATATATCCAGGGATATTGAACACTTGGGAAGATTTCATTTTCACCAAGCAATATAAAATTAGCATGAAAAAATGTTATCCTAATTTTATAAATTTAAATCAGGAAAATAATTAAAAAATGAAAAGAAACAGCAAGTAATAGGGCATTTTCACTAATGTAAGAAGGACTTTAATATTAATATCGAAAAAGTGAACGATATTAAATGGAACACATGCGTTTCAATAATATGTCTACATAACTTAAAATATACCAATACTTAAATATTTTATGACTTCATTATAGGTCTAGTTATCCAATCACAACAGATTTGTTCCTTGGAATATTCATAACATATCTGGTGAATAGACTAGAGAAACTGCAGTGCAACTAACTTACTCAGTTCTCACTCAGCCAAGCTGCTTGCAAACTTCAGTTTTGCAGACAGCTTGCTATTCATATTAAATAAGTAAGTAAATGGTAAGCAGGGTCGTTTAATTTCCATTACACAATTATATACTAGAAATAATTGATACTGTACATTATAATTAGAAACAAATTAGAATAGGAATATAATTTTTTTTTAGATATATTTTCGAGCAGTCTTGAGGTAAAAGTTGGTAAATGAAATATATATTAGCAAGTTTGCAAGATTCAATATATCATTTACGAGCAAATGCTGGGTAACTTTCGGTGCTGGACTCCGGACTTATTTCACCGGCATTATCACCTTCATTTCATTCAGACACTAAATAACCTAGATGTTGATACAGTGTAGTAAAATAACCCAATAAAATAAAAAAATATATCATTTACGATGTTAACTAGCTCATACCATGTTAGAAAAACTGACCAACGTTTGCAGGAACAAGTCGTCTGCATCTAAACTTCAAAAGGATGGCCTTGAGTTCGATTCTAGCTGGTTACACTGATTAACATATCTGGACTTGTAAATACTGGTACAGCTGGCGCCAACGTTTTTGGCGTGTGTCATAGATATATAGTGCCCAGTTTATGAGAATGTTGCTAGTGCAGCTGAGAATGGTACCACTTCCTTTACACGTCACATTAGCCATTTGCCAAACACAGTTGTCAGACTGACTGCGGCAAATGTAAAACACTCGCACTTAACGTCCCCATTACTTATTTCACACGCCAAAAAAGGTGATGCGGACTATACTAAACAGAACATTTTCGGACATAGATTTCTATATGAAAGTTGTTCATAATTGAAGACCTCCCTCAACTAACAAATCTATAATACACGTTTTAGGAGAAAATAAAATAATTTCGGGCGCATATTTCGTTAGGCCTATATTTACTAGCAGAACCATTTGATTAATCAAAGATGCAAGTTTATTCAGCTATTATTTGCATTCATTAACTGTTATAAATGAATGTTTCAAAATTACTTTTTCCACTGAAGTCACATATTTCATTAATTTGATGTTACATCCTTTTCCGAAGGAGGTCTTCAATTGTCTCCTCTATTATCCCTAAAAGTTTGTAGCATAGTCACTGAATCACCCTATAAGGGATGAGTATAATATTTAAATTGTAAGCATAACAGTAATTTGCAGTATAACGAATGGTTAAAATAAATAGCAAATCATAAGCTAACTAAAATTAACAACAGTAAAAATACATTTTATAAATAAATAACCAAACAAAAGCTTACCAGTACTAAAATTAACAACAGTGTCTGTACGAATGAATTTTTAAAATAAATAACAAATTATAAACTAACTAAAATTAACAACAACAATATAAATAAATTAATGTTTCAAATAAATATCAAATTACAAGGTAAATAAAATTAACAACAGTTAAGACAAAATATTATAGTGACAATTGACAGAACTACTAACAAAGCAGTCACTATTATTACCCGGTATACAGTAATAAAATGTTATAGCAAATATAATGGAAACATATTGGTGATATACAGTACCATATCAGTAATTCTATACACCACGGACTATACATATAAAACATTACTAAATATAAGTAGATAAAACAATAAACTCAGCAAAATAAAATTAAGAAAGGAGATGCTGAAACTGTCTGTCTTCTTGTTCAAAACATTTGTAGCACATCTTTAAGAAGTGCATCACTCTGCATTAAAAAATGGACACTATATTTTCCTGCATGCTATATTTCAGTTATTACAAGTTATGTGTATCATTTTTGTACACTTTTGTCTTTTGGAGTTCCCCAGAATTAAAAGTCATAAGGTGTTACATATGGGGATTGAGAGTGCCAAACATTCCTACTAATAATAATTATTAGTACCCTCGAATACTGTATAAAGTTCGCCCATTGAACATTGTACATGCTACCGCAGAATCCTGTTGAGAAAAGGCAAAAGCACGTCTCCTCTCCAACAAGATTCTGCGGCAGCACACACAGTCGACTTTTTATGGACGAACTTCATAGATGTCATAGAGTATTTGGGAATTTAATTGTCAGTAGAAATGTGTGACCCAACCCTTCTTGAATTTTATCTCTGGGGAATTCCAAAAGTTAAAAGAGTAGGCTACAAAAAAGAATCCACTTTTGAAAAATATCACCTGGGAAAACATCGTCTTCATTTCTAAACAGGAAATGCAGCAACCAAGCACTTCTTAAAGAGGTGAAACAAATGTTTGAAACAAGAAGGCAGACAGTTTCAGCATATCCGTTCTAAATTTGGGTAAGTAAATTATGTTTAAATGTTTTGTATTTAGTAATATTTTACATTAATAGTTAGTAGTGTGTCAAAGTACCGATACTGCACTGTATATCACTGATAGTAACCTGTTTGTAACCAAAGTCTGCGATTGGCTTGATTGAGAAGCAGGTAGCCACGTTGCAGTTTCTCTACAATCTATTCATCCAGCATATAAATGCATAATGCATAAAAAAAACCTTTTTAATTGTGCAGGTAATATTCTGTTGAGAAAAAAAATTAGTATGTTGATACAATTAAAAAAATTAGAAGTAAGAATAAAAAACAACAGTTTGAGCATAAAATAAAATAAAACTATCTGTGCACAGTAAAAGACCATGTATAAAGAAATCGGATTATAATAAACAGCTGTAGTGCCAAGTCAAACAGAGCTTTATATAACTGAAATGTGTTTCTTGTCATATTGACTTTGTGCACGAAAGTATTACCAAATAACACAGTCCACATCAGGACCATTGCTCTTAAGAGGGCCCCATACTCACCTCACATTATTATTATTATTATTATTATTATTATTATTATTATTACTATTACTATTATTGGTACTCCAATTCCCATAACATTTTTACATGCTGTGTTGACTTAAAATCATGAAAATGCAAAAAAAAAATTCCTTTGTAATGTAATATGTTCTGTTATAAGTAAGCATATTTATTTATGTGACGAAGAAATGTCAAGCCTGGTTCAGACGGTGCGTGTTTCTATGATGGATTCGAAGGTGGCTACGCGGATGGGTAGCCTGCGTGCTGACTGCCTGGCTCCCATGTTGCCTACGGTGATGGTAGTTGTTCACACGGAGCTGGCTCTTTTCACAGTTCAAATTGGAAAATCATCTACTGCTTCATCTGTTGCCAACACTCATGGTCAGAAAGAAACTAAACCATGAGTGGAAAACAACTAAAGTCCTACATTAACAGTAGTAAATGTCGTAATAAAGTAATTAAGCCATAAGTGCAAAGCAGCTAAAGTCCGATATTTAATTGTTGTTTCTTAGAAACTAAAGAATATAGAAAAAACAGGTTTAGTTGGAAAACAACGAACATGGCGACATGGTTTCAGTGGTGATATTATATGATCATCTTTTTGTTTCCAGCCTGCAAACCATCACGAAAAATAGCAAGGAACCTACCCTCGAAATCCAGCAAGCTAGCCATCCACGGAGCCACCAGAGCGCATTACTTCTGGTGAGTGACCACGCAGGCGACCCATCCGTGCAGCCACCTTGGAATCCATCACAGAAACACGCACCGTCTGAACCGGGCTTCAGTGTTGTGTTAGGTTTTGTTTAGAAAGCCATCACAATTTATACACAGAACGAGAGACGTCACTGTTTTATCTCTGGTAGTCTACAAGATGTTAAATTCAGCATTTTTTTAAGAAACTCTTCCTCATTTTTTTTTTTTTTTTTTTGCAGTTTCCATTGAAAAAATAAGGCATTATTTTCACAATACCTACTGTTCAGTTTTATTTTTATTTTTAGTTGGTTATTTAGCGATGCTGTATCAATTACAAGGTCATTTAGGTTCGACCAAATTCATGATAGTGAGATGATATTTGGCGAGATGAAGCCAAAGATTCGTCATGTGTTTACCTGACGCTCACCTTACAGTTGGCCAAAACCTTGAAAAAAAAAAAGTCCAAACAGGTTATCAGCCTAAGTGGGAATTGAATCCAGCAGCTCTGGAGCAGTAGGCAAGTGCCCCTACCACCTGAGCTACTGGTGGTTCTTTAGTTGTTTCTGGGTGCGAGGATTTGATTTGCACACTTTATCTCTTATTATAAAATTTATTTATTGACCATGAATTTTCAACATGGAAGTTCTACCAGAGATGAATCGACAACTATGCAGAGGACCAGCAGATTGTAGTTTGTGCATCGCGGTAATTTTATACAATTTTACTTTTAATACAGTTGAAACTGGGGGCTAGAGCTTTTCGTCAACGTAATGATTAGTCACAGTTTGTTTCAGAGCTTTTCGTCACACAAGGAGGACTGGACACTGTACCAGATTCGTCATAAGTATATTCATTTTTCGCCATTTAAAGTTTCGATATATCTGTTGACAATAATTTACAGTTTATCCAGGAGAAAGAAATATTTTACTATGCTATAAAAGTACACATGGAAACGTTTTACGATACTATGAAAATAAAAACCATGGAAACATTTTGCAATACTACCAGTACCGGTATAAAAGCAAAAACCATGGAAATGTTCTGCAATGCTATAAAAATAAGATCCATGGAAATGTTTTGTGATGCTATAAAAATAAGAATCATGGAATTATTTTGAGATATTATAAAAACAAAAACTATGGAAATGTTTTATGATATTATAAAAATAAGAACCATGAAAACGTTTTGCGATGCAATATAAATAAGAACAATAGAAACGTTTTGAGATACTACAAAAGCAAAAACTATGGAACTATTTTGTGATACAATAAAAATAAGAACTGTGGAAATGTTTCGGATGCTATGGAAACATTTTGTGATTCTATACAAATAAGAACTGTGGAAACGTTTTGACATACTATAAAAACAAAAACTATGGAAATATTTTGTGACACTATAAAAATAATAACCATGGAAATGTTTTGCGATGTTATGGAAATGTTTTGTGATACTATAAAAATAAGAACCATGGAAACATTTTGACATACTATAAAAACAAAAACTATGGAAATGTTTTGAGATACCATACTACAAAAACAAAATCTATAGAAATGCTATGGAAATGTTTTGTGATACTATACAAATAAAAGCTATGGAAGTATTTTGTGATGCTATGGAAATAAAAGCCATGGAAATGTTTTGAGATAGGCAGCCTACGATAAAAATAAAAGCCATGAATATGTTTTCCGATACAGGTAGGTCTACCATAAAAATAAAAACCATGGCATCTTTTGCTGTAAGTTTATATACAAATAAAAGCATGGAAAAGATTTGCGATAATATCAAAATAAAAACCATGGAAATGTTTTGTAATGCTATACAAATTAAACCACAGAAATGTTTTGCGATATAGAAAAACAAAAACCATGGCAGTGTTTTGCGATATTAGAAAAATAAAAATCCAGGAAAAGTTTTACGATGTTATAAAAGTAAAGATCATGAAAATGTTTTGGTATTAAAATAAAAACCATGGAAATGTTACGAATGAGTATCGTGTGACTTACAATCCTGTGACAAAAGTAGCCTATATTATGTGACTTACAGTTCTGTGACGAATATGTAATGTGTGATGAATCAGATTATGACGAATAACCCAGATCCCTTGTAATTGTATGTACCGGTATGTATGTATTTATTCACACTGCAATGGGTATATACCTGGTGGCAGTGGTGGTGTGCGTACAGAATCATAAGATATTCCCATATGCTGTAAAAATACTAACGTGACTTTCTAGGATGATTCTTTAGGCAATAAGGAAGTATATCAAAATATTTAAATAGGCCTTACTCCCTGTCATAAAATCCTTTCACGAGTTTACGAATAGTTGTTAGACTTGGAACTCCGTCGCCACAGAATCCTTCCTGAAAAAGTTCTTGAAATTTTACGTATCAGTTCTAGAGCTCTGCATTTCATTAAGAAGGACCGACCATTAAGAAGTCATGATAATACACGCGATCGGTCGCTCACATCTCAGGCCAGCTGCTGTGTGTTCTGACTCCGCTGAAAGCAACCGAAGCATCACGGATGACCAGTCGTTCTGGTTGTATGAAGGATATCATAGACTGAAAACTGTCTTCAATCGATGCGTTTACAGTATGTGTAATGGAAAATATTAAACTGCCTGATGCTCTATCACTAGGGATCTGAATTTTTAGCAACTATTTTTCTCAAAATTAGCATCTATTTTTCTGAAATTAGCATCTACTTTTTTCCAAATTTTCAATATTTTTTTTCCAAAGGAAACTTTGTGCATTAAGCAGGACTAAAAAAAGTTAAAAAAAATATGTTCGTGTTTATTGAGTTGATTGGAACAGTTAACTTACAATATTTTGTAACTGTTGTATTCGTAATGGCACAGGACAAAAATAAATACATTAAAGAAACCAATTAGGAAATTCTAGATAAGATTGAACAAAAATTATTAATTTTAAAATCAAATGGCGATTTTTTCTATCGATTCTTTGGAATAACCAGCACGAATTTTGTTTGCTCCAACCTTGACATTCCGTGATATGATCGCTGAATGTGGAATAATACCATAAGTAGCTCCAACATCAATCATTGTCTGTGCTTTTAGTACAGTATCTCTTAATATATACTATTTTTAAAATGTTAAGCAAAGTGAACATGTAGATTTGGTTTATTTTATTAAATACTGTGACTGAAACAGATTATGTCTGCTTTTGAAGAAATGTGACACGCATTACAAAATCTCTATTATTTTTATGCAATCACATATTTACTAAGCTACATTAAACATTTTCGTTACTGATATAATGAGTACGACAAGATGGATTATTGATAATATAAAGCATTATTTCATTTAAAGAATTGTGTTATTTAAAAATTATGTTTCCTTGTTTAAATGTTCAAATACTTCCTAATTTTCGTGCTATCTGAAATAAAAACAAAACCTTCTTAGGTAGGCTGTTTTGGGTATCAAGCATTAAAAGGTAATGTAATTGTAGTGCAAGAACCTCGAGCACTCACGACTGACCGAGTAAACGTTTCAACCGACCAGCTATAAATTCTCGACTGCATGTGCTCGAATGTATCATTTCCCGGCTGCCTTCTTCACAACCGAGGACTGATCGGTGAACTGGGTCGGCCATTTTCAAGAGGATACAGAGGTCTAATTGGTACCGACTAAGTTAGCACATATGGATCATAAATAAATACTGTTTGTGGGGTGGAATGCTTTAACCTATCCATTTTATCTTTTGTAGTTTATGCAGTAACACAATGTACAAGGATATAGGCCTACAGATATTATAGGACCTGTGGCCTTCATCCTAACATAGCTAAAGCATTCACAGATGAGACAAGTGCTGTGTGGCAGAAAGCCACACAACTATCCACTCTACAGTTTTGGCGTGATTTTATTTCCTACTGGTATAATTTGAAATTTTTGGAGTTTGCTTTTACAGAGCTTCATAAATGTGGAAAAAGAATGGATAAAATCATAAAAATTAAATAGCAAAATTCCTATTTGAATATTTAAACTTTTGAAGTTGTGAAATGAAACAAGATTTGTGAATATAAATTAAACATTAAAGATCAAGTCTTGCAATACCATAGTTAATATTATTCAATATCCCCAGTAATGGCATACTTTCGACTAAATTGACAAAATAGCATTATGTAAGGGCTCCAAAATCAATAATTAACAACAATATGATTGGTTAATATGATTATTGATCCTGCATTCAGCACATATAACAATGTTCCTATCCATCTTCTGTAGCAAGCAATAGGCAACGTGTTTACTATGATAGAAGCTCTGTTTTCACTAATAAAGCAAGATATGTTGCTATGTAAGAAGAATAAGAGAGATTACAAATTTGTGCAACTCACGATGTCCAGCCACATTCAGTATCAAACTTACTAGATAGGTAATTACTTTGCTCCCAAGTAAAAACAGGGCCAATATGTGTTTCACATCCATACAAGGTAAGGGGGTACAATATTTGTATACAAATAATCCTGTTTTCCAGGATGTTATCTTATAACCGTAGTCATTCCTGCTTGATCAGATATCTCTCTAATGTGTAATATACATTCACGTTCGTGTTTTTATAAACCTTTAATTACATCAAACATTCTGCTTTCAAACAAAAAAGGATATTCTTGACTAATATCTGCATATAGCTATATCATTATACTGCATATGTATTTTATGACTATGTTTCCTAAGTACTAACATGGCAATTTCACTTATAAATAATTAATATTCTATTTTTTCTATATCATCTTAACTCCTTCCTCAAAAAATATTGTTTGTTCAGCTATTTTGATTGGTTAAAAAATCATTGTCCGTCCTTCTTTCTTATAGCAATGCAAAATTTCATATTAATGTTAAAAGTTGCAAGACTGCTACTTGCACCTACAAATATGGAAAAGATAAATTGTCATAGAAATACAAGGTTACTAAAATTAGTGCATTATTTTTATATGAATACTGATACATTGGTATAGTTAATATAATAATTTCTTGTCCCTTTGCTGTTTGTGCAAAGTAAATTTAAATCTTGGATGGTATCAATAGATTATGAATGATTTAACAAACTCTGGATGTAAATTATGAAGACAACATCTGTCAACTCTTTGCCTCACACTCTTCATTATTTTTTTAGCCTATACTAGATCTATGTCCTTTAATATTGGTGACAAGAATGTTGAATTTGAACAAGATTTTACATACCCATATATAAGTCTCTCGAGAATTTGCCTCATGTTCTATGTTGAGGAAAATATATATACCGTAACTTAGCAGTAAGCATTGAAGGATAGGACGTTAAACATTTGCATCCACAAACCACCAATAAGAGTATTACAATAAGACTGACGTCCATATCATAAAACTAAATAACGTTTTAATTTGTACATTGAAGTCTTGACGTATTAGGATCAATTTGTGAAAACATTTTATATAAAATTTATATGGTAATGAAAGATACATATAACTGGTTACCAGTACCACTGTTCTTGGCAACCAAATTGAAACTATAATATTAGTCTATATTTTTGTTTTTTTGTTTTTTTTTTTTCTGTCTGTACACAAATTTGTTCCGAGTTTTCAAATTATTAACAGATGTTCTTAATAAGATACAGTAGAACATGATACAAAGTCAGAAGAAACTCATTTAATGAATCATTATGGAATTCTTACATCACGAAGATTGTACACAGAGTTGTAAAGTTACATTTGAGCATAATGTGAATTGTTATGGCCACACATATTCCAAGAAGGCACTCCATTTCATGAGGGCTTCAAAGGTAGCGAGTCCATCGATTGAATAGTATTCCTACTCTTCTGAGGTAGAAATGGTATTATCGATATGACATATCGATATCATTTTGACACATGAAAATATGACATCAAAACAGTGTTTCCACTTGTATGGATACAAATATTATACAGATAAATATTGGACTTCTGACAAAAGTTCTGCCATGATAAATAGCAGAATTACAGACTGCAATATAGTATGTATACAATATCACATTTTAATAGTCCATTTTTTAACAACATAATTTAAAAGCAATGAGATAGTCGTCAACATTAATGTTATCTTGGCAAGAAAACTATATATTTCTGATAATACTCATATGCATATTTATATATATATTTATACTGGTGGTTGTCTATAATACACACATTTCTGATTTACTAAATTTCAAAACTGATTTTACTGTTTCCATTATGATTACTTCTTGCTTACCTGGTATCATCAGCAAGCACTTGACAGTTTATATTACCACAGTGTAATTTCAAACACTTATTACGATGCCTACTGATACACTTATCATGTCAATACCACAACCTCAAGTCGGAAGGCTTCACTAACATACTAGAAGCACATTTAGATGGAGTGTCTTCAAGGAATAATTCATCGAGTCTCCAGAAATCATCTTCATTCAGTAGCAACAGAAAGTATCTCAAAGTTCTGTTGAAGATGGATATCTATCAAGACAAAATGCTCAAACCAAAGTGAATTTTAATAATCCATTTTTTATCATAAACCTTATTCAAGCTTAGAAATGTTATAAGTTTATTTTAAAACAATTAAAATATTCATCTATGAAGCTATAATTTCAGCTTTATTAAAATTCTAAATAAAAAAATTGATCAAACGAAACAAATTCTCTTTTTTTTTTTTTCGTTTTTTTCTTTCTCTTTACAGGTAGGTAATGAAAATCGCTTAAACCATATTAGTGCTTCTTTTATATGAACCTAACGTACAACCCTCATCCTGGAGAAGAGCCTTATATTCAATAACATTATGTTATTGAATATATGCTCAATTCTATAACATAAGTGACACTTACTGAATCATCTATTAATCAATTGTGTTGAAGATATGATTATGCATTTTCAAAATGACAGTCTCCTGATCGAATCTTGAATTCTACACAAGCATTGATTTTCTTCACTGATAACATATCCTCACATGTCTTAATCTACCGGTAGGTCTATAATATTACTTACAATGAGGTAAGCAGACCTTTGTAGATTAATAATTTATATTATTGTTTATTCATCCACCGAGACGAAAGCTTTTAGGAACCAACAAGAGATGTAAAAGTAATTTAGTCTATCAAGAATTTTGGAAACATGTGACAAAATACGGAACTGTTCGAATTACAAAATAAATGTTTATATTAATTTAAACTGAATATTTAAATTTCAGAATACAGAATATGATTGATCTAGTAAGTCCTATGAAAATTCAATGTTTAAAGACAAATTATTAACAAACTGACTAGAAAGAATTTCTTCCTAAGAAGAGAAAAGCATTGCAATGAAACATTCGAGCTAAATTTGTTAACATAATGTAGAATGCTTCTCCCGAATCACTTTATGTATTGTTTTTAAAGTTCCATTACAAACAGATTGTTAATTCAATATAAATATGTAACTGAAGTGAAATATTAACATTATTGTGCAGAGACATGCATACCAAAACATCACTATTTCTACCAAATGTGTATATATTAGATATAAACATAAAAAATAAGATTGCACGATTACCTGAAATAAAAATTTTAATAAAATATGACAAACTTTAATTAAAATATGAAGTTACGGAGGAAATAATTAAAATTAGTAGTCGCAGTAGAATGTGTAATGAGATTTCTATGATTGTTTCATAAATAATCTTATCACTTGTAATTGATATAGATATAAACCTTGAATTCGAATGAATAAAGAATTAACTATTCCTACAGCACCGATACAAATGATTACATTAAAAATTTAATTCACACCTGAGAGCTTTGAAACTTCAAAATTTATTTATTGAAATAGGATGTATGAAGCAGGTATTTATACAGTTCAAATCACTCAGGCCTATTGAAAATTAGAATTTGTGTATTCGAATTGAAAGTGATTTTATAATAATAAATTTTATTTAATTGAACAATTAGACATTACATAAAATTCTTTGGAAAGATTATTCAATTCTTTGTAAGGAACAAGAGCTCCAGCAGTCTAAGACTAAGACATCTCTCACATGAAGTGCATCGTAACTTGACAATTAAAAATATTAGACGTACTTAAAAATTGTTTCGATTTATAAATGAGTATACTGAATAAGAATCCCATTTTTTAAATAGTATTGCGATTAATTATCGGTACAGAAACACTTAGTAATAAAGAAACTGAAACTGAATTACTTTTTGAGAGCTAAATGTTAATAAACTTTAAATACCGGTATCAATTACTGGTAGTAACTTACTCATATATTATTCACTTTGACACAATGAAATAAAACAATTAATGTCTTTATATAAATTTCATTCAAAATCTGTAATACCATTTGTATAATGGTACCACAGATTTGGAATAGAAATATACTTGTGGAAATTGTAAAATTTGTAATAACTACAAGCACATCAAGAGTAATAATATTCTGTTGTTAATTTAATTATGTAATACACAAAATGATATGGTATATAACTGATTCAATTGTATAATGATGTCTCCAAAATGTATTTAGTTTCCTTATTTTGAGTTTTAACTGATTAATAACAACTGGAAGTGAAACAATACTTACAGAAAATAATAGACACGGAACTAATTTACTTAACTGCAAAATAATTATCATCTGAAACAGAAAGAATAAAGAAAAATATTAACAAGTGAAATATTTATTTTAAGCTTAAAATTCTTTCCTAACTAAATTTTTTCAGACAAAGATCAAGGGATATACATGAAAACATTGAAGGTTTCATATCTTGTAATCAAATCATTTATACTCAGAGAAAATATTACAACATAACATAATAGTTAAAGTACAGGGAGAACTCTAAAGAATTTGATTCATACCACTTTCTTTATGAAAATATTGCACACAAAATTCTTTCACTAAACATGACTCTTAAATAACGGAAATGTTGCAAGAATATTCCTTTCCAACTAACTGTACTTAAAAATGTTCAATTTATCACTGGAAAATTTAACGCGTAAACAGTACAGAATAAAAACGTTTATGTTTAATCAACAGAATTAATTATTTTTGTGTTGCTGCACTGGAAAATCCAAAACAATTTTTTTTTTTTTACATTCATCTACATATAATTGCAATGTAAAAAATATAGCAAAAGTAGGTACCATACCCGAGGGGATGAGGAGTAAGAATAAATACAAAGAAAAACATTCCTCATGTCTTAATAAAATTGTCTTCATCAACGTGTATATCTTTAGCCTGTCTAATCTTTAATTCCGGACCCTTTGGTTCGATCAGTCCTCATTCTTAAGGGAAATTTCCAACTAGTGATGAAACTTCTTAAGTGCCAGGATCAAGATTCCTTGATCATGTGGTCAGCATGATGTGAGACTACCACCAATAAGAAGCACAAGACAAGTCACACGTTCAGTTCTTATGGTGGGGAAATAAATCTCCATTTGCCTGTCAAGAATCGAACCCATTTTCTGAGTTACGTAACTTTCTTATTTCTGTTAGTTTATACTTCCAATTATAATTTACGCAAGTCTCATTTTATATGGGGTGTTAAAATTTCCCAAGAAGTAGAAAATATATCTTTCGTATGCTGTAAGTATGGGTTCATTCTCCGATGTTTATTAAAGAAATTTGACAATCTGAAACAAAGGACGGGATCGTTAATTTTATGCCATTTTGTAGAAACATAAGCAGTGCAATACATTTTATGTCATCACGTACAAAACTGATATAGTGTTGTGAAATGAATACGATTAGGTTGTGTGTCCAAATAGCATTGTAAGATTTATTTATTATTAGTCAAGAGTTACAATTGCTGCTATACATCCACAATCTTACTATCAGACGTAATGGTAGTATTAAATAGACCTAATTGTGCAATGTATTCAAATAAAATATTTTCATCAAACGATTTCATAATTATTATTAGTTATAGATACAAATCTACAATACAAAACAAATAAAATATAAATCTGTGAAAATATGACAAGACAATAAAAATATAGTAAAGAAAAGTCAAATTGCAATTCCAAAAGGTGGAAAACTCAATAAAATTAAAATGGAAGCAGAAAAATGTTGGAAAAGCTGACTAATGGCGTGCTTTTGAAATGGTTCTTTGCCTCACGAGGAGGTAAAAGAATATACTACTAGTTCCTAGTGAAAATTTTTATATACTTACTTTGGTTGCTTGTAAGAAACCTTTCTTGAGAGTAAAGAAATACAATTCTCTTGAACAGAAGTTTCACTGCATTGTAAATTACCCAGATGTAATTAATTTCAAATACAGGTCATATCCATCTTAATGTATATGTAACAGTAGTATTTGCACATCATTCTTTCTTCCGAAGGCCCTGATAGCCTCTATGGTTTTACTTTATGGTACCAGGGTTCAATCTAAGACAACAGAATACAACGCCAACGACAGACAACAATCATGTCCCAGGGATAGCTAAAATCCAAACTATGACTTCTCACGCAACACCAAAGCTTTGTCTTGACTACTGTATGAGTCATACGTTATAAGGTACCGGTACTAACTGAAATTTTATATACATTTCAAATTTCTCATACTTCTCTTAGTTTCGGCAATGATGAGATTACTGAAAAGGATATATCCCGGTTTTGTACTTAAGTCAGCACCATTCGGGAGATATTTTTGAAGTTGTGTTCTATTACATTATCTGCTTATTTTTCACCCAGTAATACCTTTAAAGAATAATCTGTTTATTCTTCCTTCAGTATTTCCTTTAAAGAACATACCATCAAGCTAACATTATTCTTTCCCCATAGGCTATGTTTCATAATAAATTCTGCTTTGGCAACTTCTCTTGAAATATTTACTACGGTATTTTAAATTCTGAAAGAGAATTGGTAGAATAATTATTGCCAGTCCTCTCTCTCTCTCTCTCTCTCTCTCTGTTATCTACAAACTTTCTTTCTAGTCTTTTCAAATTGCAATAGTATGAAACTGATTATTATTATTGTTTACTTTAACATAATAATAATAATAATAATAATAATAATAATAATGATCCGTGGCACTACAGCCCGTGATGGGCCTAGACCGACCAGCCGGCTGCTGGCCTCACGCCTACATGTCTAAGCAGAGGTGGACGATCATCCAACCAGAATGGAGGTATCGTATGGTTAGCACGATGATCCCCCCCAGCCGTTATAGCTGGCTTTCGCAACCTATCGTAGCTCCCCAAGTGCATCACGATGCTGTGTGGGCACTGGTCCCATACACTGGCGGAAATTTCATGAGAAAATTTCTTCCCCCATGAGGATTCGAACCAGCGTTCATTCTGTAATGCGAATCCTAGGCAGGATGCCTTAGACTTTAACATAATATATTAATATTATGAACAAGTGAATAATAGACCTAAAATATGCAGCAGTATTAAATGTTATACTGGTAACACAAAAGAAACTAGAGCCCCGAGAAGAAGCATACATTCCCTTCAGCGCTGCTTCAACCTACGTTTTACTTTGCATTATTCTCTGAAATGCTTTCAAAGACTTGCATTTTAAACAACTTTAATCTATCACGTCATTTGAATACATAACTATAGCGCATTAAAAATAACAAAGATGACTATAATTCTAAGGAACGTTGGTAAACAAACAGCCACAGCACACACATAAAAGAATGAGTTCAAGAGTAGGGCTGTGTTGTATATTACAAAAGAATAAACATAGTCTTTGCTGTGAACGTTTAACTTAAAATGTTACTTTTTCACAGGAACTAATCTTAACTGAAATATTTAAGACTATACTACAACAATCTTTGATGTAAAATTTTAACTTAAAATGTTACTGTTTCAGAGGCACTACTCTTAACAACATGTTTAAGTGTATATTACAATAATTTTTAATGCAATTTTTAACTTAAAATGTTACTGTTTCACTCTTAATGGAATGTTTAAGCTTGTCCTCAACTTTGCTGAATGTTGGCCAGTACCATAATTTCATACAGATCTCTGCTAAATTTGTCCACTGACACTGAATTACTAGTTGAAGGTAGGTCTTCAGACTCACTTCTTTCTATCAATTTCAAATGGTTTATGTATTTTTATAATTACAGTGCTGCTGTAAATACCATCTTCTAGAACAGATTATGTCAGTCTCACATAAATTACATACAATTATGTCGCCACTTACACAGACATACTGTCTTCCAAATTCTTCTACTCGCTCCTGTACTTTCGCACTAGTATTGGGCACCTTTATTTCAACTAGTAGTGCATAATATCATAAACATTGCTAAACTGAAGTATACTGTACTGTACTTGTTTAGGATTAAGGAATCTATATTAGAGTGACCCTGTAGTGTGTGTTACTTGTGTCTGTGAGCAGGGTATCTCTTGAAGGACAGGTGACATAATGTATACCCTGTGCACACATAATCACTCCAATGGTGTCGGACTAAGAAAAGGGTCTTTAGTTATAGCTATCAGCATGTTCATGGCATTTTGATCGGGATAGAACGTGCAAAAGTGTGCAATGTACAGTTTTTTAATACATTTTTATTACTGAAAAAATTGGCACCAGAGTTACCAGAATGGCATTATTATTATTATTATTATTATTATTATTATTATTATTATTATTATTATTATTATTATTATTACTATTATTATTTACCGACGCTGTATCAACTACTAAGTTATTTAGCGTCTATGGGATTGGTGATAGTGAGATGGTATTTGGCGAGATGAGGCAGAGGATTCACCATAGATACCTGACATTTGCCTTACCGTTGGGGAAAACTTCGGGAAAAAAAATCCGACCAGATAATCAGCCCAAGTAGGAATCAACCCATGCCCGAGCATAACTTCAAATTGTACATAAGCGCCTCAGCCAACTGAGCTGCGCCGGTGGCTATTATTATTATTATTATTATTATTATTATTATTATTATTATTATTATTAGTGTTGTTTATACTTGTTTTTTTGAAAGATGGGACATTACAGTTAAGCGGCCGAGCTTGACAATATGGACTACCATGCTGCCAGCTGATTGAAGCTAGCAATTGATGTTAAGATGGCTGACGTTAAAACATTCATTGACAATTTGACGCGAAGGTAAGAAAATAATACAAAAATCGACAGAGAATCAAACACGAAACGTATCAATAATAATAATAATGCATAATAAATGTCGCCAAGAGAGCTATTAAGCACTCGCCACGTGGGAATGGTAAGTTTGGCAACTCAACCGTATTACCATAGCAACAGGCCTACCACGCTATGTGACATTCAGTTGTTTTTCGGATCGCAACGCTCCTGTCATGTGCCATCTTTCAAAAAAACAAGTATAGTCAACTGTACGAAGACAGGTCTGAACCTCACAATTATTATTATTATTATTATTATTATTATTATTATTCCAATATTAGACCAGATACAGATGAAACGACAGACTCGGAAAAAATACAATAGAATTGTAGATTTCAACTGTGTATAATCGTTATTTTAAAATCGAGTGGTTAACGAGCACATTAACAATGATCAGGGTTGCCAACTTGGTGAATTAGCATCTACAGAGAGTTTATGTTTTAAAATCTGGTGATTCTGATTGAGTACTTCACAGACACGTACAACCACGCCAAGAAATGTCAAAATAACAGCTTGCAGGAGGATAATGCCAGAACAATAAAGAATAAGAAGTTCTAAGATACTAATGACTTACAAGATAATTTTTCACATTACTTCTACATAATTTTGGTACAATTTTTTATATTTCTTCTACTTTGCAATTGTATCAAGTAACTTATACAATGGGGGAAAAGAACTGACCATCCTATCCCATTATCTCTTGGGCTAGTTGTCCCATAAGTGATGCCTTCTTGGTACCGCTTGTGAGGTTCAGATCTGTCTTCGGACAGTTGACTAAACAATAACAACTTATACAATGTAAATTTATATATATATATATATATATTGCTATATTTTTTATTACTGCTCAAAATTTGTTGTATTGCTGCACATACAGTAATGGTTTTATTACTGGACAGATTGTGTATGACTGCACACTGAAAAACATTGGTGCAATGTACGATCCAACCATACAGAATGGTATACAAAGAAAGATAATAACTTTAGGACATGATTTTTAAAACATTTAACTCTGTTTTAATAATAAAAAAGTTCATATCCGTATAGGTCCGATTTTCGAACAGTAATAATACACTACTATGACCGAGTTTATAAAAGAAAAATCGACGTTACAATAGGTTTTCCAAATTATCACATTGCGTACACAAATTTTTCGCTATGTATACTGTGACTGTTCAAAATACGATTGAGTAATGGGTCTCTTTGTTTACACTTTTGTGAGTAAAGCTAACTATCGTTTGAATAAGTTCATACCACAGGAAATCATACGATGAGGCATGATTCATAGCGTAGACTACTAAATAAATGGACATACCTCCTTAGCTGTTTGAAACTGAACCTACGTTCATATGGACTTTTTTACTCCCAATCATACTGTGCCAATATGTTAAGTTATAACCTTTCTTCTTGAATCACATTTTACATTCCATCTTTGGACTATTATTGGAGGAATCACATATTGGAAATTCCAGATTGTAGAATGAATCAGTCATTGTACAGAAGATTCCAATTTATAGGAAGAACAAAAAGATTAGGAAGTATTCGCGAATATTTAGTTTTCCTCTGCCAATTCCATTTCACCCTGTCATAATTCCTTATAATTCTGATGAAAGATTTAAACAAAAAAAAAAAATAATAATAATAAAATAAAATAAAAAAAGAGTGTCACAAAGCTGACAAACACGGTACTTTCTTATAAGTTTTACGCGTTTCAGAGCAATTTACTTCCTTGGTCATGTTTTGAATGATGTTATTGTTTATATTATTCTATCCAGCACTGAATATAATGCAACCCATTGAGTTATACTACTCGCCCTATTATTTTTTCCTATTTCGTCAATCAGAAGTCTCTACAATCTCATGAGATGCTGTCCTGCAGACATATTTTTACTTTGTAGGCGAGAAACAGTAATTCTCGTCAGGTGTCCTCTCATTCAGAGATAGGGCTCTCCTACATGTCCTAAATATACAATTCGGCACCTCCAAGCTTAAAGTACTTGCTTTGCGGAGAAAGTGATGCTAAAGTATTTTATTCTCGCATAAAAGTAAATCGCTCTCAATCAGGATTAACCGCAAACTTTGGAGAATTTCCCTTTGTATTCGTTTAGCACCTTTTACTATTAGGCCATTACCACTTTCTTTGCAAAGGACATTAAAAATTTTTAAATCTCTTCCATCTCCACAAGCTTTGCATAGAAGGAATAATATGGAAACATTTAAAAACAAAATAATTTCTAGAAGAATTAAAATCTATGATAAAGTTTTTATAAAGTTCATAACAAATAATTCCATATTAGAGACGATATCAATAACATATATTTATAAACAATGCAATGACTAGAATCATTTTATCTAGATACATAAATCTATACAAATAATTAGTCAAAATTATTACTAAGATACAATATACTTATACATTTCCATAATAACGAAATATAAAAATTATACAAATAGATAAAGAAAGTCTCTACTAATGTACGGTTCATAAAAAAACTGTGGTCATTGGAGATGAAGGAAGAATTGAGTTACAACATTACCTATTAAACATAATCTTATAATAACTTTCATTGTATTCAGTTTTAGATATGACCTATTTTTAGCTATATTTTTTAAAATTAAAATTTTGATAGTGAAAAGAGGACGGGACTCTTGCTATCAACATTTAATATGTCTTACAATGTAAACCTACACTGAAGACTTCAATGTTGCTATAATTTAGACATGCCATAATATTTTGGTGTGTCTCCCTAATTTTCACAGGCTATTTCCACTCCAAAATATAAGAACCACACAATCAGGTACTTTATGTCTTCCATTTATGGAATTAATGTGTACTACAGAACTTTTCTTCTTTTGTTTGCAATTACAAAGTCATTGTAAAATTTCATTACTTCTCTTATCTCTATAAACTATATGTTAAATAAATGTAACAATTAATGGAATCTGGAAAGACTTTCATAACATCCAGAGCAAGAAAAATACTCATACATTGTGCAAATAGTGAATTTCTTTTTATATCTTTTTATACTAGATAATTTAAAAATTACTACTAATCTTTTCAGGCGAAACTACCTATATCCAAACTATAAACTTCTTAAATGTGTACATAATATTATGTGTGTTGAAAGAAAATAAAAAAGTATCTATCGATTCAGTATATTTCATGGTAATGTGTCTAATTGTAGATGATGTAGTTATTGAATTACTTTGAGCAGAATAAAATAATTGATATTTTCTTAATAAGTATGTTTCTCAGCTTTTAATGTCAATATCTGTATATTTCTTCTAATCATCTTCAAAGTCAAAATAATTATTTAAAGTGGTTCATTATAAATTATTAGCGAGATAGAATATGAAACAATATAGTATTTTTCATTTCAATTCTGTACTACATTTATGTCACAAAATAGGCTGGCATTCTGACTTCCTTTAATTATTAAAAAAAATATTGGACCAACAAAAGTAATAAGAATAAAAAAATGTAATAATATCAGACGTAAAAAAATTAAGATTTAGTTTTATAAGAGGACCTTTCCGAAGCAAGACTTGATATTTCATTAGTCAAAGCCTAAGTATGAATTTACTTCAATTACCAAACAATGAATTCAGGTGGAAGAAAGGCACATTTTGTATTAACTTGAAGGTACTTTAATATTTTAGATGTTTGACTGTAAAGGTTGTAAACGTGAGCTTTTGGAGTTTCTTTAGCTTTGAAATTTAAAGTTTGTTACCCAATGTTGAAGCAAAAAACTATACTTACTATAAATGATATGTAATTCAACGCTGTTATTTAGAACTAAATTAGTAACTTTTATCAAGAAGTCTGATAATCTTAACTTAATAAAAAGTAACAAAAATACTGACATAATTTAAATACGTAAAGCAACTTTATCCTCCAAAAATCAATACACATTTTAAAATTTAATTATTATATTTGTTATTTATGTACAGTTTTAAAATGTAGTAACAGTACTGTATTAATTAAAGCAAAGAGCTTCAATTATGCAAAACTTGCAGGAAAATTTATGGAGAAAAGTTACACAATCTGCTTAATTCGCATTAAAAACCTTGAATTAAGTTTTCATAACAAAAGAAGATTTTGAAAAACGTAGAAAGAACTGTAAATATAATATAACTTATTGTTGCTATACAAAAATGTTTTAGTGCAGTTTCTCCATCCCTCTCAGTATGACACTGTGAAGAAATCCATTTCTGTGATGCAGCACTTAAAATCTAGAATTAATAACTTTTGATAAGAATATGATAATGGTGATATCAAAAGACATAAATCACGGTGTGGACGAAATTGTCAGACAAATTTAGTCCATTAATACAGGAAAAAAAGTGTTGCATAAATCTACAACACAATAGACTATACCTGGCTTTCTTTCATTTCAAAAGAACTCATGTTAAGTATTTTTAACACCCTAAAATTCCATTTTCTTCAATAAACATGGGTAGCAAACATGAAAACTACTCACTCTACTGATGACTGAGAAAAACAATATCTTTTAGAACTACTACTAAAACAGGTAAATCTATGACGATGTCGATGTTTAATAAAAAAAAAAGATTTACTACATAAATTATAATATTATTACGAGATAACAAATAACAGAGATAGCAGATATACAATTACCTAAAACATTTGAAATTAACACAAAAATTAATTCCATATCATAAAATGCCAGATAACACAATTTTATAGTAGCCTACATCTGTATTTCAACAAACATCTCAAGGTCTGAGTGAGAACATGAACTTCATGAATGTTAGCTAATATTATGGTTAATTTCACTTCAATTATCGAATCAACATAATGAAGTTATAACAATAATATTACTCCTTTGTCATACAAAATTTGAAGATTTACATTTAGGGATACTAAAATGATATTAAGTTAAATTTGTGATTGCCAGTGCTGTTTTATGACAAATGACAGTAAATTAACTAAACTTTTATAAAACTTAGCTTCTTTCAAATTACATTAGGCCTACTTTTACAACCTCTATAGCTCTTAAAATCAAAGGGGTTCGAACTACACGAGATATTTGGATGTAAAATTAAATTTCTGTAGGTTTTGCGCAAAAGTATAATAATAAAATAAACTGACTGACACTTAGTAAGAGATTATTATTATTTTTTTGAAGGCAGTATCCTTTTCAATTGTTTGGCGGTGTCATTTATCCACGTTACTAGTTTCACAGTCTGTTATGAACAATCTTAACCAAGTCTCTGTTTAGGGTCATGATATTTTTATATAATATAAGATAATACACAAATTGAGAAAAGTCGACATTCTTTTTCTGTTGATTTCACTTCTCTATAAAATTAATGATTTTTTAAATATTATACATTATAAATAACATAAAGCAAATAAAGTCTTCTGTATTTGTTGTACCTTGAGAACTTAATTTTAAACTTCAAATTATAAAAGATCACAGCTTACAATTACTTACGTATCAGTATATAACAAGGTAAGTCTGTATCGTTCTTTGGGATCAATTATTCTAACGAATATAGCTATCAGTTACATCGTAAGAAAATCAGTTCTTGGATAATGTAATAAGATTTATAGACAGGAAGCTGAATTTCTTTGGATTGGGAATTTCATATCTTAGTCCCCTTTAAAGTACAGGAGCCACAGTTTAACTTCTTGCTCGATGTATGGAATGTCTGGCAAGATTACAGGTTTCTTATAGTTATTAAATAGTATTAATCTTCCTCATAGATAAAAGATTCAAATGAATATTCTCTAGGAGAAATAAATTCCAAAGAGGTAGTGACTAGTATCTTTGTTTAAAGATGTAGCTGACTGAGAATATGCATAACTACATAATGATAAAAGCTTCTGACGTTTTTAAATGTGTCATCACATATTGTTGCTTAAGAAATTTAAGTAGGCCTACCTATTTTAAAAGTCACAAACGTGGGGGGAGATGAATACTTTAAAAGAATATTATTTGAATGAAGTTTCTATATATTTGTTTATAATAACATTGTAATTTTTTTTATATGTGATTTTTAAAAATCTGTGGAACAGATATAATTTAAATATAACTTAACTTATTGATAGCCTATATACAATAAATATAATTAATATAAAATTCTTTCTACACAAAATTTCATATACGGTATGTAATTTGTATCATAAAATTTAGGGAACATTTATCGAATTAGTCACTACCTGCTTCAGACCAAACTCGAAATCTTCGCCAACAATTCACTTCATACCCAAGTGTAAAGTTAAAATGCAAAAATTACAACAGATCTGCATTCAAGTCACCTTATAAATGTACTAGGACTTCCTTAAAGGTACCAGGTACCAGAAATGTACATTCTAACTCGAAATAAATACTGGTAATTAAGTCACCTGGACATCCTTACCAGGTATTGATATGATTTGCTAATAATGGTCCACCATCCTTTGTAGTAGTTTCAGAACAAAGTAGAACTTAACCTCAACGTAACATTAAGCATATTTGTTATTTATATGTCTTAACACGACAAACTTGTAGAGAGCTCAGTCATTGTTTTCCAAAATAAAAATAATGCAATCTCTCAAAATAAAATTCAAATTGCTGAGACAAGTGATAATATTTATGGTGCCTCTACCACTTGCAGGCTCATTCTTTCACCTTAATGCAAAACTTGTTAAATCCTTTCATTTCTTCAGTGATAACTGTCGAAACTGTCCATACACAAATCTTCCTGTTATCACTGTCTTTACTGAAGTTGTACGCCACATATGCTGATACAAACACTGCTCAAATCATTCACATTTTAAAATGATGAACATTATGATGTTATCGAGTTTTCAATTCACCACACTTCACATTTATTTTTTGGATTCATGTTAGCTCCAAATTGGCAAGAAAATTCTTGGGCAAATTCAGGTAGGTTAGATAAAGGACCAATAACACGAAATCGAGGTGGTGAGTGGGGATCTTTTTCAATCTGCAAATTTGTAGCCTCATCTGTACTAGAGGAACACCATACCTACAGAATAAAAATTTGCATTATTGATTAATATACTTATTATTACATGCAAATGCAAAACATTTATTGGAAAAGTGAATATATGTATGTAATAGAAAACTTACAAAAAATTCTTCTACCACCAGTGGCATATTCTCTAGACTACAAATGATATTAAAAGCTCAAGAAATAAGCTAAATCGAATAAGCAGTGCAATGTAAAAAGTAATACTATATACTAATACTATATAACGTATTTATGCAGTAATTAATAAAACCGCTATTTTAAATACCTAATCTTGTGTAAAATGACTTGTGCGTATCCACTAACATATCCTTTTACTGCTTCAGAAACTTTCAATCAATCAATCAATCAATCAATCAATCAATCAATCAATCAATCAATCAATCAATCGGAAATTATGGATCATGCCGACTTCATGCCGATTTCATAAGATACCTCCACTCTGTTCTGTCATTGACGAGATGTTTCCAGTTGTCAACCCTCATCTCCAGGCATTCTTTCGCGATCTCATCCTTCCATCTAATCTTTGGTCTTTGCCAGTTTTTTTTTTTTCCTTTTGGAAATCATTGAATATACCTTCTTTACAATTCTACTATTATCCCTGTGCACCACACGTCCTGCCTATTGCAGACTTTTGGCATTTACTATTTTATGATTGGAAGTCTGTTGTATACTTCATGGATATCGTTGTTACTTCGCTAGAATTATCATTTCAGGTCACAGAAATAATACTGTGAGATTTAGGTAGATGTATGAAATTAATTTTGCAAATTTAATATTCCATGATATTGCTCTTCATATTTTTTTCACTTTTAGTACCAGTATTTCTTTGCTTTCTAGGAAAATCGCTGTTTAAAATGGATGTCCCATAAAGAACGCAAGATTTAATTTCGTAATGTAAAAAATTAATTATGTAAAATTACATTTATTTTTATTTTAATACAAAGTGCATTACTGTGGTTAATAGTAAAATATTTGTCATGTTTTTGTTGCTGTTAGTTGTCATGCTTTTATAACACATAACATGAAGGGAGCATAACCAAGAAATCCGAGGAGAAAGGATCAATTGTGGACATTAAATTACCCGAACATCCTCATGCTCGTCGGTCTCTTGAAAACATTGATAACATGTTGGTTTTAGTCCAAAGAAATCAATTTGACATCGTTCACAACAATTGGCCATTCAAAGAAGCACCATGTAACATATTCTCAAGAAAACGATCTACATCTGCATGCTTACAAGATTCAACTGACGCAAGAAATCCTCAATTGGATGTTCAGTAATCAAGAAATGGACGACGATTTCTCAAAGAAAATCATCTTTAGCAATGTGGCGCATTTCCAACTCCAGGATACAGATAAGTAAACTGTTCTACCATTAGTGGTTGTTCCATGCTGAGCCAAAGGAAAAACAAGCATCTATCAGTAGAGGGGGGCAAAAAGGAGTGGCATGTGATTTTATTGTTAATATCTTTTAGTAGCATTACATTCGTTGTACTGTCGTGGGGAGTCTGAAAGTTCTATTTATAAAACCTATGACGTGCATAAATTTAAACAGTTTTATTGTCGTATATTTCTCTGGAAAATAGCTTATGCATATTTCATTCTTAAAATGTGCTATGGAGAAGGAGAAAAGTTTTCATTTAGTAACGATTTGATGGTGACTAGATAGATGAAAATTCACGCCTGTAATTAAGAATACGCCACTGGGTAACAGAATATATTAATTTTATTATACATACATTTCATTTTTACTTCCTATCCTACCTGTGCAAAACTGAGGAAAAAGAGCTGTCGATGGGTAAGATTTAAACCTGGAAGAGGCAGTTCTTCATGGTGTGTAGATGCCCATTCCAGATATGCATGATATGCTGCCTTCAAGCCTCCATTGTCTGCGATGTTCTCACCTATTTGAAAGAATTATATTAAAGTAAATACAATAGACAGATGCAGATTACCATCTTGTTCTTTGTCCATGCAATTACTATCTTAGCATCAAAGTCGTCAACATCCACCACCACCATCACCATCACCAATCATCATTAATGTCGTCTTCACCACTACTACCACCATAACAGTCACTGAAATTTTTGTTACTTTGTAATGTAAGCTAAATGTATTTCGAATTATTAATTTTTCTTTAATTTACTTCGTACTGTTCATTCTTATATCATAACCTGTGCATGTTCTTTCACATTCTGCAGAAATTTCTTCTCCGTTGATTACAAGAAGCATAAAACTCGGGATAATCAGTTATACAGTAGAAACCATAAAGTGTACAATAGCAGAAACTGAAACAAAAGTGCACACATGCAAATGGATGTGCACATACATACACATGTTCAAATATATTACAATAAACTTATGGGACTTGTTCTAACCTAGTGTTTGTCTTCCATTCAGATGCTTGTTGTTGATTTCATAGTTGCCATACTGGTCCACCACACATTCTGTACGCTCCTTAAATTTTGCAATGGTTTTGTTGTTCCACCACTGATGCAAATTTCCATTCTGGTCATATTCTCTTCCTGAAGAAACAAATTGTACTACTTTATAATATTCTTCTATTATTCAGGAAACAATTCACAATTTATCAGACAGTTTTTAGATTTGTTATACAAGATAATTTTAAAGTCAGTCTATATTTACTTGTTGACTCAAAATCTGATACCTCTTTCTTTCAATAAGTTCTTTCATAATATAACTTTTAAATGATGCAATGTTATGTTATTACCTTGGTCGTCGAAGGCATGAGTGAGTTCATGCCCCATTACAACGCCCATGCCACCAAAATTCAACGAACGCGGATGTTTGATGTCATAAAATGGAGCCTGTAGTATTCCAGCTGGGAAAACAATTTGATTCTTTGTTGGTGTGTAGTATGCATTTACTGTTGGAGGTGTCATGCCCCACCTGCATTGTAAAGTTACAAAATGTGTAACTCTATTAGTCTACACTAAATTGCATATAATTAATAATCAATCAAAATGTATAATCTGAATGTTATTATTCAATCTATTTAGTAAATATTTGTAAAATAATGAAAATTAAATTATTTTAAACTTAACTCAATACATATAAGAAAATTAACATTTTCCTTTCCGGAACGCAAACACATAATAAACAGAAGGAAAAAATAAAGTTCTTTGCTTCACACTTAGGTTCATCTAAAAATTTGAATCCTAATGTAAATGGTGGTCTTCAATCAAAGTCCCTTAAACTCTACAACACTTTAAGGCTCATTGCGTCGCACTTTTCTACTTTATTTTTTATCCCCCCCCCCCCCCCGAGGATTCTGTGATATCACGGGAAATTGAATAATTTCAAGGGAAAAATTGTTCCGGGGCTGGGCATCGAACCCGGGATCTTTGGTTAAACGTACCAATGCTCTCCCAACTGAGCTACCCGGGAACTCTACCAGACACCGATCCAATTTTTCCCTCTATATCCACAGACCTCAGAGTGGGCTGACAACCGTCAAGCAACCAACATTGAGTGCACACTAACTCTGTGTGACTTAAATTGTGGTTTTCTGTTAACGAACAGTGACGTGTATTATGCAAATCAAGATTTCAGGTATAACTCCCTGTAAAGTTGCTTTGAATAATTTCAAGGGAAAAATTGTTCCAGGGCCGGGCATCGAACCCGGGACCTTTGGTTAAACGTACCAACGCTCTCCCAACTGAGCTACCCGGGAACTCTACCAGACACCGATCCAATTTTTCCCTCTATATCCACAGACCTCAAAGTGGGCTGACAACCGTCAAGCAACCAACATTGAGTGCACAATAACTCTGTGTGACTTAAATTGTGGTTTTCTGTTAACGAACATTGACGTGTATTATGCAAATCAAGATTTCAGGTATAACTCCCTGTAAAGTTGATTTGAATAATTTCAAGGGAAAAATTGTTCCGGGGCTGGGCATCAAACCCAGGACCTTGAAATTATTCAAATCAACTTTACAGGGAGTTATACCTGAAATCTTGATTTGCATAATACACGTCACTGTTCGTTAACAGAAAACCACAATTAAAGTCACACAGAGTTAGTGTGCACTCAATGTTGGTTGCTTGACGGTTGTCAGCCCACTTTGAGGTCTGTGGATATAGAGGGAAAAATTGGATCGGTGTCTGGTAGAGTTCCCAGGTAGTTCAGTTGGGAGAGCGTTGGTACGTTTAACCAAAGGTCCCGGGTTCGATGCCCGGCTCCGGAACAATTTTTCCCTTGAAATTATTCAAATCAACTTTACAGGGAATCCCTGAAATTTTGATTTGCATCACGGGAAATTGTCCTGAAGATGTCTCCACATCCTCAGTTAACGCAATGACTTGCAGAGAATCTATCTTCAAAGTAAGGGAATTTGGTGGAAAAAGGAACAGTTTGACTGATAATTATTTTATATGCAGTGATGATTTCAGAGTATGCTCCTCAATGCCAAGAAAGAATGAAAAAAAGGGAGGGGGAACTAGATGAAATTAATGGTAGCAATAGAGTATTTTCTTTTTCACATATTTATCATTATCATTATTATTATTATTATTATTATTATTATTAATATTATTATTATTAGATAATTTCATTACTAGTAGTTTCGTATTTAAAGGAAGTGACATAGTAGTTAGCATGTGTAGTTTGCATAAATATAACATTTTAAAAGTAGAGAGATTCTTATCTCTGAGAAAATCATTAATTAATTGTTCAGGTTGATATACAGTATGTATGACCGAAAAGGAAAAATACCGTAGTTAATTTTTATATTCAGCTTCTTGAAGTTAAACTTGTCATAAATTGCTTCAAATAAAACTAAAAAAATTCAAAAGCACCTTGTGGAGGGGAGAGGAATTCTGAGCTCCAAGAAAAATTCCCCTCCAGGCCACACCCTGAATTCATCATTATACATGTAACGGACCTCAAAATAATTTTCTAAACCAATGAATAACTCATGATAACTTAAAAACGGTAAGGAAAGGGCAATAAAATCCATTTGCAAAATGATAACAAAATATAGACACTTTATATGTAAACTTTACAGCATTTAAAACACTCATTGTCCATGTAATATTACAACGTGCAATAAATTGTATGTCGAATACCATTTAAATATGTGCCATTCCTATAATACGAGGTGTGATCATTAAATTCAGAGACTTGTACCATAAATGGAAATAAAATTAACTGATTTAAATTTGGCTGTCATCCCCTTCAAAGTAGTCCCCGTAGGCAGCTATACACTGATCCCAGCGTGTTTGGCATTTTTGAAATGCCTTTTGGAAGTCGAGTTCTTGAAGCCTGTCAAGCACCTTCTGCTATTCGCCTTGGATCTCCTCCACAGTGCCAAAACGGCAACCCTTTAGCTTGAATTTTATCTTCGGAAACAAAAAAAAATCGCAAGGGACCAAATCTGGTGAATACGGGGGGGGGGGGAGGTGAGGAACAACGACTATCTTGTTACAAGTGCAAAATTGGCGTGTTGCGAGAGCTCTGTGAGCTGGCGCATTGTCGTCATGGACCATCCATTTGGATGTGGATGTGAGGATCATTTGAACCTCTCCAAATGACATGTTGACGATGTCAGCAATTTCTCTGATGGTGATGCGTCCATCATCATGCATAATTTGTCGAATTTTTTCGACATTTTCGGCAGTGTTGCACGTGTGTGGTCAACTTGGCCTCTTGTTGACCTCCAACGATGTTCTGCCATTTCTGAAATGCGAATGCCACCAAAACACCTCGCCCTACTCACTGCTTCATTCCCGTAGGCTTGCTTCAACATTCCATTGGTTTTGGTTGCCGATTTCCCGAAGAATTTGATGTTGACTCTCTGCTCCAGTTTCGAGTCGATCGTGATTTTGCAAATGTGCGGATGCACGTGCTAACAAAACCTTGTGTAACACAAGTCTGAATGAAGATAGCGCTTTAAAACTTTGTGTCGCGTCTCTTCAAGGTCGTCAGCGTCACTGCTGCGCACACGTGATCCCTTCGTCCACAAGTCTCGAAATTTAATGATCACACCTCGTGTTAGAGATGGATCCAGATATGCAGTATACAAAATACATGAGAAACCAAGGTTCTTTTAAATATTTAATTAGATTCTAGATTGGACAAATAGTTTGGAAATTACAGGCATACAATTGTATAAATAAAAATGCTTGCAAATTGTTAACAATAATAGTTGAATCATCCTGTGTAGAGATTGTATTATGACTGTCCTTGATCAATTATTTTCTTAAATTAACTTAAGAACAAAAATGTATTTACGTCAGTATTTTAGTGTTTCAAGAATTATGAAAGAATATAGAAGTATAATCTTTGTTATTAAATATTTATTAGCACAATAAAATATGCTGATACATTAAAGTGCAGACTTTATATTTTTTTACTGTTATAATTATAAAGAAAAGCATATACATGGAATGTTAATATACGAGCAACAGTTTAAGTAGATATGTATATCTAACAGAAGAGCATTTTCAAAACATACATTAAGCTTAGCGCCAAGAATAATAATTTACAATTTAGTTAAATTCGATCGCATTATTAATAATTCTCCTAAAAATTTTAACGAAATTTTATTTCTTATATCTAATGCATCAGTGTTCCATAAATTTTCAATGTCACTTAAGTATGATTTGAGACTATCATGATGATCAATGTGGTGCGAGGTTTCTGGATATTTGTACTGTGTCCTAGATGTAGAGACATCCAACGTTTTGGAGATACATGTCGTCTTCATCATCAGTGAAAGTAACGAAAGAGCATGGGGAAACATATTTTTGGATCTGTTACCAATGTCAAAGTCACCACTTATTTTCTAGATTTCGTAGACTATTAGATGACAAAAAGTCATTAAATAAAGCCAACTAAATATTATACAAATTCCATAATGTTAAGTATTTTTACCTGGTTTTGTTGACTGGTTGATCAAGTTTCTCTACATTACGACGTAAGTTATATTGGTTTACTCGTAAATTGTTTTCGAAATATTCATATTCTCGAATTTCCAAATCTTTGTATTTTTCATCCAGTTGATCAGGATTGAGGATGTAGTTTGGAAAACCTGAAAATCAGTATGCTTTATTAACTATTACTGCACAAACCGAAATATACAAAGTTTTTTAGCATTCATTTTTATAGTATAAATTCTAAACAAAATGTAATACATAGAAACTTACAGAGCAATCAGAAATCAAAGCGTTACAAGTGGTTGTTTCAAATGTGCGTAAAAATAATAATAATATTCTACCTCAAGATTTTGCGGGTAATAAAATCTACTCAAAAGTTATATACTGAACATGCTATACGCCGTTCATTGCATCCAACACGCATAACAAAAGGTTTACATGTTTAACATGAACTATTACCGGTACTGTGTTGGCCATTATTCTCGATAATAAGTTGAATGGATCGCATCTGTTTAAGGGGAGCCTCAACAGATCAAAAAGACAATTTTTATGGAATCTCGACCAGTGTATGGGACTGGTGTGTACCCAGTATCATGATGCATTTTGGGAGCTACAGTGAATAGCGAAATTTGGTTTCATAAGTCAGTCATTCTTCCATTGATAATGCAGTTATACTGCTCCGTAATTATTTTGTGTAAAAAGGGTTTTGCTCAGTACCAAAGGAGACAAGTTTAGGCCTACATATCTTACAATTTGACTGAACCCCCTTTACACAAGCACTCGCGATATAAAATGGAGTATAATATGAGGACTGATCAAAAATACTGAGATTGATTTTTTCTCACAGATGTTCATGACTCTACTGCAATGTTTACATGATCTTTTTCAAAATAGTTCCCGTCTACTTGAATGCACTTGTTACAGCGTTTCTTCCAGTCCTCAAACATATGAGTAGGCCATTCTTTGTCAGGTCCTTGAGAATTGCCTCAGTCTTTTTTGATCAGTCCTCATAAATGAAATAAAAATGAAACAGCCAGTTGTTGTGTTATAGCGTTGATTTCGCACTTTATCCTTGATGAACCTCCAGAGAACATTGTCAGGTGTTGTGAGGTCGGTAAAAGAAGCTTGATCATCTGCAGATCCTCTTCCAATCCACCGGTTGGGAAAGGTCAATGGTAAACGGACTCTGGTCAGTCATGTTTGTTTATAACTGCACGGTTACCATGGTAGCATGGTACCAATGTAAACATGGACGTACCAACATTCACAAAGTAAGTGAAATAAAAATACATGGGAATACGCCCACTTTGTGACCTCACAGTAGTTCTGAAAAATCTTTTCCTATCTAGGCTAGGCCTATATATTAAACAATTCATTGAATGTGAACGATAGAATTTACAAAATTTCACTAGGTACCTTTTCATATACAGGGTGCTTAAAAAATACGGGGCATAATTTCAGGTATGTATTTCCCACATGTAGACAATCAAAATAGTTCATTACACCATGTGTCCGGAAATGCTTCATTTCCGAGTTATGGCCTTCACGACATTGAAATTACACCGGAACGTTTTTCTTTCCGCAGGTCGTTGTCATTACAGAAGATGTTCAAAATGTCCACCTCCTGTTTGAATACAGACCTCACATCGATGTCTCATTGACCTGCGAACACGATCCCAAACTCCAGGAGTATTGCCACAATTCGATTCCGAAGGGATTCCAAATCAGACACCGGAGACGAATAAACCAATGATTTTAAATGGCCCCACAAGTGGAAATCGAGAGGGTTCAGATCAGGTGAGCGTGGAGGCCAAGCAATTGGGCCACCTCTACCTATCCATCGATCAGGAAACCTTCGATCCAAGTACCGGCGAGCCGTACGACTGAAGTGTGCAGGAGCGCCATCATGCAAGAAGTGAATGTGTTGACGATTGATCAGTGGAGTGTCTTCTAAAGCATGAGGTATGGTGTTTTCCAGGAAGTTTGTGTATGCCTGCCCCGCAAGTCTGTTTACAAGTACATGGGGTCCAACTAATCGATCACCAATGATACCGGCCCACATGTTGAGGGGGAACCGCACCTGGTGATGAGATGGAACAGTTGCACGTGGGTTTCCATACGCCCATACATGCTGACTGTGGAAATTTGTTATGCCATCTCGCGTGAACTGTGCTCATCTGTAAATAATACTAAAGTTCGGATTTACACCACACTGCTGCAAGAACCACTGACAGAACCTAACTCGTGCAGGGTAGCTAATCTGCTGGTGACAGGGCCTGTACACGTTGCAAATGATAAGGATACAATTGATACTCTTTCAAAAGTCTCCAGACAGTCGTATGAGGAACATTGACTTGCAACGCTACCCTTCGTGTGCTGATAGAAGGAGTCATGTTCACAGCCTCCAGAATCTCCTCCTGTACTTCTGGAGTTGTAGATCTTGGTCGTCCCCTTCCCAAACCAGGAGAGTTAAATTTTCCATACTCGCACAGACGGTAATGGAGACGTACAAATGTCTTCCGATCTGGACATTGTCGCTGTGGGTACCTCTCCTGGTACAAACGACGAGCCAGCGCAGCATTGCCGTCCACCTTACCATACATGAAGTGTATGTCTCCCAGCTCTTGATTTGAATACATGTCGCACAGTCTAACGCCTACACAACACTGAATGTAACCTTCGCCTCGGAATGAACTGTCAGAGTGCCCTCTTAATGTCTCCTTTGACGGCAACGACCTGCGGAAAGAAAAACGTTCCAGTGAATTTCAATGTTGTGAAGGCCATAACTCGGAAATAAAGCATTTCCGGATACATGTTGTAATGAACTATTTTGATTGTCTACATGTGGGAAATACATACCTGAAATTATGCCCCGTATTTTTGAAACACCCTGTATAACAGACAGAAATTTATAACTTAAGATGTCCCAACAATATTAATTGAAGTGTTTCAAACCAGATACGACTAATCCACATGAAACAGTTTCTGAGATATTCAAGGTTTAAATTCGACTGCAAACGATTAAATCTACATGGTACCAAACTTAATCTTGCCATTGCAGCCTTCAGCAGTTAAAGAAACAGTCATTCATATTTTATATAAAGTAGATTAGCCTATGATACGAAGGTGTGATTAAGATGAGAAACTTAATTGTTGTAATAATGTGAGACAGTCACGTCTGAATAGAAACCCTTCAATTATGCTGCTACTGAAAATGTGTACAACATACCTATCATGTCAGTAATAGCATCTGCTTTTTTCTCTGCTGCTTCTCTCGTTTCTTTATCCATCCATGTAAGAGTCTGAAGATTAGCCTTAAATGCATCTCTTACTTCATTGATCATTTCCTCAGCCTATAAAAGTTTACAGTTTTAGGTTATATTTCTGAACGAAAAATGTAAATCATACCTGTTAATAAAAGGTTACTTTCAAGCATTTTAACCCTTTCAAAATTATTTGGTCTCATGAGGAACGGAAGGCTAAATTAGCTAATGTTCCAATCTCCATACCTGTTTGTCTAGTTGTATATATTTTCCTACTAGATCACCATTTTTATGTTTTCTGGGACATCTTATCGTTCATTATTTGAAAATGTTCTATTCACAAACTCAGAGAATAACGAATTTTTACAATATACCAGTAACATAAATGAAATCCAGAAAAGTACAGGTATATTAGAATATATGACACAGGTCACATACTTGACAAAATTAAAATAATATTACCGGTACATAAATGCTTTTCTGACAAGTATGACCTTAATCATTATACATTTTGTAACTATGGTCCCACTAAATTTATTTTGAACGTATCTGTATTCGGGATTATTATTATTATTATTATTATTATTATTATTATTATTATTATTATCATCAGGGGCGATTTCTCAGGGCATGCTATGCTTGCTGCGCAAGCTCAATATTTTCGTAGAATGTGTATTTCTCAAAATGGGATTACGTACATTAAAATTTATTTTGATTTTTGGAATATTGTATAGGCGTAATACCATCCGCAGGTTGCACACCGCAAGTATCGCAATGCTTGCTCGCTTTTTGGAGCTACAGGAAAGATGTAGAAATAGCGAGAATATGATGCGCGCGCAAGAGCCTTCCTCATAGGCGCACATGCTTCTGTAATGTGTTGTTTGAAGCTCTGTTCCGAGAGCTACACCAATGACTATTTATCGTTCCACAGAGCAGTATTGACAGCGGGAATGTGCTGTGATTTGCGAGTGCAATGTAATTGTGTTAGCTGCTGCATGTATTATTAATTCTTAAACATTAATTTGAAGTATTGTGATGAGTTCGGAATTGTGTGTCATTGAAACCTTATTATTAAATCCATTTTCCCGAAGGACTATTCAAGAGAAGACAGACATTATAGAGAATATGTGCGCTCGTTCAGTGCAGCTCAGTACAACAATATGCATTCGTTGGCAGGGTCGTAAAAACTAAATAAACTGTTTTGTTGGTCATGTTTGTTATATTATATCGAACTTCTACATCTGATAAGCGAATGTGATCCATGACTCATAATGATTTCATAATTGTAAAATAAATGATTTATGTGGGTCTGATTATTTTTTATTAATTATGAATTATTATATCCTCCCATCTTCCCGTATGAATAAAAGAGCAAGCCTAACCTTCGTGACTAGCATTCGCCCCTGATTATTATTATTACCTAAAAGTAATTAATATGACTGAATATAATTTAAGGGGGGTGATGGATGAAATTTCTATTTTCTAAATTTTTCAAGCTACGTCCTTTATTTTTTGTATACACAATCACGGTGTGATAGATAATGATGTGGTGAAGTTCAATTTCTGTGAGTCAATTAGTTTCTGAGTTATTAACAAAAATATTCTGAAAAATTTGCATACGTATTTCAAAATGAAATGTGTCAATCAATTTTTGAGTAAAATTGTTTGAATTTCTTTTTGCAAGACCAGCTGACATATTTAGAAAAATATGACGTATCAGTTTTCCTATATCTTTACTACAAAAGGGGGAAAAATATTTATAATCACTGCATACAGTACCTAAAAATATAAATTTTCCATTGTCACTACCAGTATAAGTATTTCACTTTTTATTTTAAAAAGTATCATTTAATCATAGAATCCATGCGCTATTTTGTTAACCACAGTGTATAGAACATGCAGTACAAATTTCATATTTCTAGTACCAAAATTATAAGAGCCTTTATGCTTCGAACCTGACGAAATGTGCCGAAAAAAAAAAAGTGTTAGAAAACAGCTGTAAAATTTGCATAGAATTGAAGTTTAATTATATTGCGTAATGTTTATGCTTTCGAGCGCCGCAGAGCATAGAAACTTGCTCAACATATAAATAAGAGATTGCCTATTCATTTTTTTACAAGAAAACAAAAATACGATTTTTGACTGAAAATTATCAAAATTTCACCAATCACCCCCCTCAAGGGAGTTCACTGTCTTATGTTATTTTCATAAAAATTGCAACAGTTTCTTTTCATTATAAGAAATAAAATTATTACAAAAATTATATTTGTAACATTCTTACATACCATTGGTTTTGAATTTCCATGGAATACTTCTCGAACAAACATAGCCCCAATAGCAAATCCTAAAACGTTATTGGTGTCAGTAACGCAGTATCTCCATGGTTCCTCTCCACCTTCTGATCCTATTAGAGCTTTACGCAGACCTTTGTAAGCATCTCGGAAGGCTTTAGAAAGACATGCTGTTAAACTCCGCACAGTCTGCCAGACTAAATAGTTGTTCAAAACGCTGAAAATATAAAAACAGTTTTAATGTCAAATAAATTATTTTGTCAAAGTGACATGCAATTACAATTTAATTACATGTAATATAATCGTATTAGAACGTAGAAAATTAATTTTTGTAAGATTTTACAGCAATTCAGGAATTCTATAATTAGAACAAAAAAATATAACATAAATAATGATGTTTGGATAGTCTCTAATGTTTCCAGATGTGATAATCATGTATAGGACATTTCTGAAGTGAATTCAGTTTGTCAGTGTCGAAATTCCGTTTCTGAGGTGGGGCAACTGTAATACGAAATTAATTACTATCTATGATAGGAAATTAAGTGAGCTTTAACTTGGGTCAGTATTTTCTTTCTTCATCTGAAATAATTAGGAACATTAAATCCAGACGTTTGATATGGGCAGGGCATGTAGCACGTATGGGCGAATCCAGAAATGTATATAGAGTGTTAGATGGGAGGCCGGAGGAAATAAGAGCTTTGGGAAGGCTGAGACGTATATGGGAGGATAATATTAAAATGGATTTGAGGGAGGTGGGATATGATGGTAGGGACTTGATTAATCCTGCTCAGGATAGGGACTGATGGCGGGCTTATGTGAGGGAGGCAATGAACCTCCGGGTTCCTTAAAAGCCATACGTAAGTAAGTAAGTCAATATTTTCTATGAATTTTGCCCAGAATCATATTATTCAAGGACTGGGTTATTTGACGTGTTGTACATTTATCCGTAACTTGGACTCACGATTATATTTCATTTCAGAAAAAATCAATGCTAAATATTTGTTATTTGACGTGTTGTACATTTATCCGTAACTTGGACTCACGATTATATTTCATTTCAGAAAAAATCAATGCTAAATATTTTATCGGCCTCAACTTGGTATGAAATCTCGAATGAGTATGGCAGACCTAACCACTGAACCACTGATAACGACTAAATAACTAATTACATACTTTTAGCTGCTACTTTCATGCTGAATTTCACTTCCTGTAAAGAAGTTGTACCCATCTGAAAACTTCTGTCAAACACAGTAAGATATTACTTCATATTTATTATGCATAATTCTTACTGTTTTAGTGAAATATACAGAATTAATGTAATTGGATAGTTCTATTTACGGAAGTTCACTAACACGATTTTTGCAGAACATAAAATTTAATTTGCTAATAATAGCGTTACTTTTTTACAGTTTATTTCATACAGAATAGCACTGTTAAAGAAAAGAATGTATTTCTTTGATCACTAGAAATACTGGTACACCTTGTCCAGGACAAACACTACCAGTACGAAAGTTTCATAACTCAGTAATACCAGTGCCATCTAAATGCTGTTTGCACCAGGTGACAGAGGAACTCACCAAGTTTTTATGGTGGCGAAACTATAATTCTATTTCTCGTGATTTCTACTGAGGTGTCCAATTGTTGTTAAGTTTTATGTTAGCGACACTGTTATTTCCATTCATTGATTTTCGCGTTTATTCACCTGCTGAGTCATACGAGTTGCACATGTGGAGATTTATTGATCAGCATAAAAACTTGGCGAATTTCTCTGTCTTTTGCAGCAAACGGTATTTGGATAAGTTTGTTGGTGGTTGAGTTATAAAACTTTGTTATTGGTTCATCCTGGACACTCTGTACATATCGTACAGCAAATTTTTAAAGTAGGTACAGATTCAAGTTAACATTCATTACAACTTCTCTGTTATTGTGTCAGTAATAATAATAATAATAATAATAATAATAATAATAATAATAATAATAATAATATTTATTTGTCAGAAACCAGTGTACAAGGCCTGGATATGACATCGTCAGGTTCGATAGTATACACACGCACACATACGCTCACACATGCACAAACAAACTTAACACAAATAAATATAGACAAGTAAACAAATAATTATAAGCAAATAAACCTACATAGTCAAATAAACACACACTGAGAAATAAACAAAACAAACACTGAGAGATAAACAGAGTATGCTGTAGGTTAAAACATTTATATAGGGACAAAAGGTATAATTAAAATACAAAGAGACAAATTAAAATATAAAGAAAGGGTTACATTTCTAAAATACAATATTTACATCACACTCCATGAATTCACTCACTGAATAGAAAGGTCTGTTCAGCAACCATCTATGTATGCGGGACTTAAACCTATTTATTGGTACCGTAACTTTCTCGCCTCCAATGGTAGCTTATTAAATATATTTATGCCATTAAAAAAGCAGGTATTTGAGCTCACACTCAATCTGCACCTTGTGTAATCTAATTTATCTTTATTTCTAGTGTCGAAGGAATGTATATCTGATCTAGTCTGATAAAAATCTATGTTGAATCTACGGAATATCAAGGTTCTGTAAATGAATAGATTGTAAACTGACATTACCTTTAACTCTGGAAATAATGGTCTACATGATTCCTTAGTATTTTTATTCAATATTACCCTCAGTGCTCTTTTTTGTAGTAATAAGATGCTATTGACTCCTGTTGCACTTCCCCATAGTATAAAACACCTCTCTAAAGAATTGTATTTTAACTCGTCGTATCTACAGTCTGATGTGAAGGTGATTCATATGAGCTTATAGCATACTGCATCAGACATTCGTCGGATGGTCCAATACAAAACCATCCTGTCCGATACAGAATGTCTGATGCAGTATGCTGTCGGCCTAAGAGAATGTTTCACTGTAAATTTTTTACAAGTTCTTAGTTAAACCTGAAAGTGAATTTCTTATGCTATTTAGGAGCATGTCTCGAAGCAATGATGAAACTGCAATGAATATTGTCATCATAAACCTACCTAACAAATATATTCATTATTGAACAAAAACTTAGGTTGATCATTATATTTTCTGCTGAAATTCGGACATGGCTACAGTCTTCGAGCAAAATAACAAAGCTTGTGACACAGGTCAGGTAGCTCCCAACCCTCTTTAATACAGGGTCCGGCAGAATGATCTCCCCAGTTTGGACTGGCCGCCATACAGGTTTCTTGATAGTTGTGCATGAGTGGCATATATCTTTGAGCACCATAAGCCATTCTATTTCAGTTACCATCATGACGTCGACAGGTGAACATCGTGCATTTTGTTGTTGAGCATTTTAAAAGATGATGATGTGATTGCACAACGCTGTGGCATTTTCGTACCCATTTAAGAGTAGGTCGATACGAAAGAATTCCTGATAAGAAAACCCTACTGATACGAGTGAGAAATGTCAGACAAAAGGTTCAACATTCAAACAGAAATCGTCTAGTAGATGTCGCAACGTTCGAGCTTCCAAGAATATCACAGCAGTGAGACATGCTGTTACCACATCTTCACGATGTTCAGCCATTAAAAATGATCTGGTATTGGGAATATCTGATCAGAGTGTCAGACGAATCTTACATCTAGACCTCAAGTTGCATCCCTACAAAGTTATGGTGGTTCAGGAACTTCGGCAACGTGACTGGCTCAACTGCCAAGATGCTTGCGAGATTGTATTGAAAAATGTTCCAGGCGATGCTCAGTAATGACTAAGCTCATTTTCATTTGTCGGGCTGCGTCAATAAACAAAACATTCCACACTGGTCAACAGAAAACCCTCGAGAAATGCATCAGCGACCTCTCCACAGCGAGCGTGTTACAGTTTGGTGTCCTGTTGCACAATTTGGAATAACAGAGCCATGCTTTTTGAGGAAGAAGGACGCACAGTCACTGTTTCAGGAGTGTATAGCTCATGAGCGCAAGCATTTGGACGATATTATCTTACTACAATGCTCCAAGCTCTGTTACATTGAAAATACCATATAAAACAATGCATTTAGTGCATTACCAGAAATTTACATTTTATGCTTAGTTTCTGTTTCAAGTTTATCACCAATGCTTGGGACAATTATAGACGCTGACAAAAAAATTACAAGAATTACTGTTCTCTTTCTTTTAGTAGATTTTTGATAAAGTAAGATGCACTGAAAGTGTGGAGTTAAATGTTAATATATATGGTACCGTAAGTATTTCTGTTGAGAATGAAGTTATTAATAACTTGGCTCTCTCTCAAATGATTAATATTTTTCCAGAAAGCAAACCCATCAGCGGAAAATTTGTGTGATGATATAGGATACCAGTAGTTTATCTTTTTGTAGTGTGGTAAAAATGTCTTCTTAAAAAAAACTCTCGACATTTTAGTGTGAATTAAAAGTTGAAAAACCAGATGGGAGCATGGGACACCAATAACATAAGAGGCCCTGTGTAAGAAATTCGCTTGTCACACCTGAGTCTCACTACTTAACTACCGGTAGCAATAACGACTAAAACAGAATACCAGTATATTTAAAATTAAAACTAAGAAATATTTCTGCAACAACATAACCTGAAAAGATTAAAGTTTAAGTACAGGAATTAAAATTTTTAATCAAAGCTGTTTCTTTACTCACATTCTTCCTTCTTCTGTCGTAGTGTAATTAAGGACAATGGATGAGAGCTTTCCAAGATACTCTGGAGCATATACCACAACCATATCTTTATCTGTTATTTTTCTTTTAACAGGTCGCATTGCATCTGTGAAGTAATTCTTCCACGACATCTGTATAAATAAAACATATTTTATTACCTATTTAAGCACACTTCGTATTATATAGTTATTACCCAAAACAAAAAATAGACATATTTCATGCATCTATTCAGAATTTCTTCGGAATGTCTTGTTGTACTATATTGGAATGTGCAAGAACGTAACAACATTTTTCATAAAAATTTCTGATTTTATTCGGAAAAACATTAGACTCTAAAAGGACAAGAAAATGTTCCATAAGTTTGCCTTTTCAGTTATGAATATCACTACAAAAGAACACTGAAATTATTTAACAATGTCGGTTGTATCGTTCACTTCGATGGAAAAGAAAGAGGCAATGGCAATTTACCCCTTACATATTCATTGAAATTCAGAAATTAAATTAATTGTTTTACTTTGAATCTTTTATATTCCCCATAATGATTTCTAATTTCCAAATGGCTTTTCGAAATCAGGAGACCAATAATTTTTTAAAATTCCCTCACTTCTGTGAGGAAACACTCTCATCATGCCCACGATATGTCCATTCTTGCTTGCCTAGAAACTATATTGTACCAGTATCGATTATAGTACGCATTACCAGTCTTAATAAAGGGATATTTTCATTAAACAGGAATTTGTACGAATAGGGTTACCAGATTAGTTTAATGAAATATAGGATACAATAGTTCAAAATGTAGGACATTATAGGCTAATGTGATTCTAAATTATTGATGTAAAATATACTTACTTACTTACTGGCTTTTAAGGAATACGGAGGTTCATTGCCGCTCTCACATAAGCCTGCCATTGGTCCCTATCCTGAGCAAGATTAATCCATTCTCTACCATCATATCCCACCTCCCTCAAATCCATTTTAATATTATCCTCCCATCTACGTCTCGGCCTCCCCAAAGGTCTTTTTTCCTCCGGCCTCCCAACTAACACTCTATATGCATTTCTGGATTCGCCCATACGTGCTACATGCCCTGCCCATCTCAAACGTCTGGATTTAATGTTCCTAATTATGTCAGGTGAAGAATACAATGCGTGCAGTTCTGTATTATGTAACTTTCTCCATTCTCCTGTAACTTCATCCCTCTTAGCCCCAAATATATTCCTAAGAATCTTATTCTCAAACACCCGTAGTCTCTGTTCCTCTATCAAAGTGAGAGTCCAAGTTTCACAACCATACAGAACAACCAGTAATATAACTGTTTTATAAATTCTAACTTTCAGATTTTTCGACAGCAGACTGGATGATATAAGTTTCTCAACCGAATAATAACAGGCATTTCCCATATTTATTCTGTGTTTAATTTCCTCCCGAATATAATTTATATTTGTTACTGTTACTCCAAGATATTTGAACTTCTCCACCTCTTCAAAAGATAAATTTCCAATTTTTATATTTCCATTTCGTACAATATTCTGGTCACGAGACATAATCATATACTTTGTCTTTCCGGGATTTACTTCCAAACCTATCTCTCTACTCGCTTCCAGTAAAATTGCCGTGTTTTCCCTAATTGTTTGTGGCTTTTCTCCTAACATATTCACGTCATCCACATAGACAAGCAGCTGATGTAACCCGTTCAATTCCAAACCCTCTCTGTTATCCTGGACTTTCCTAATGGCATACTCTAGAGCAAAGTTAAAAAGTAAAGGTGATAGTGCATCTCCTTGCTTTAGCCCACAGTGAATTGGAAACGCATCTGACAGAAACTGACCTATACGAACTCTGCTGTACTTTTCGCTGAGACACATTTTAATTAATCGAACTAGTTTCTTGGGAATACCAAATTCAATAAGAATATCATATAAAACTCCTCTCTTAACCGAGTCATATGCCTTTTTGAAATCTATGAATAACTGATGTACTGTACCCTTATACTCCCATTTTTTCTCCATTATCTGTCGAATACAAAATATCTGGTCAATAGTTGATCTATTAAGCCTAAAACCACACTGATGATCCCCAATAATTTCATCTTCATATGGAGTTAATCTTCTCAAAAGAATATTGGACAAAATTTTGTACGACGTCAACAAAAGTGATATTCCTCGAAAGTTACTACAGTTAGTCTTGTCCCCCTTCTTAAAGATAGGTACGATTATGGACTCCTTCCATTGTTCTGGTACAATTTCCTTTTCCCAAACAGCAAGTACAAGCTTATAAATTTCTTTAGATAATGCGCTTCAACCCTCTTGTATTAATTCTGCTGGAATTTGATCGATACCTGGAGACTTATAATTTTTCAGATTTTCTATCGCAATTTCGACTTCAGAAAGTGTGGGTTTGGGTATAAATGGCTCAGCAGTTTATATTTCAATTTCGTCCCGATCATTTCTATTTGGCGTATGTATATTTAGGAGTTGTCTAAAATAGTTTTTCCATCTGTTCAGGATTGAATGAGCGTCTGCAAGCAAGTCACCATTCTCATCCTTTATCACGTTTATCCTTGCCTGATATCCATTCTTGAATTCCTTTATGCCCTTATATAAATCTCTAATGTTTTTATTTTTACTATTTGTTTCTACCTCATTCAGTTTTTCCTTCAAGTAATCTCTCTTTTTATTCCTAAGTGTACGATTTGCTTCCCGTCTTTTATTGAAATAATTACTTATCTTAAATAATTAATTTTAAGAATAATTATTACTAACTTAATTTTGATTGCTTCCCCTACTTTGGAAGTCATGTTACGCCACTGACTGAAACATTTAACATTGATTCTACATTTTAAATTTTAATGGGATCTTTTAATTTTAGTTCGTTCTTCGTTGCTTTCCGTATATATATATATATATATATATATATATATATATATTTCTGCATCAAAAGTGACTTTAAGGTCTTGAGCTGTACCCTTCTCTATAAAATATTTGTTCATCTTCTTCACCCATTCTTCTGCAACTCCACTTGTTACAGAAGGTGAGAGCATTTGGGGGGGGGGAAGGTTTGCAACAGACGGCTATTATGTCGCCATAGAAGAAGTGTGAGTTAAGAAGTTATGAGTCACATGACAAACATATTGTCCTAAGGCTTAAGAAAGTACGAGTAGGGCAGGGGCGTATACTGGTTAAAGGGTTTGGGCTACCGCTGACCCTATTATTACACAAAATATATCTAACAATTACTTTAATTTTAATTACTATGGTAAAACTAATAATACAAAATTATTGCATTATGTTATATTATAAACTTTTTCTTTTGTAATTTACTTGGGCTACCGCCGGTAGCCCCGGTAGCCCGCAAAATACGCCCCTGGAGTAGGGTTACCATTTGATTGACAATGTTTTTAGTACAGTACATCTCGTGAAATATTGAAATACCATAAAAAATAAATTTATATACAGGTAGCTGTGTATGTATATATATATATATATATATATATATATATATATATCTGTTATAGAGATAAAGATCAGGAAAAGAAAATCGAAAGTGTATTTGGCAAGTGAAATCATCTTTTTGCCGCTAGCAATTTTTCCCAAAAATTAATTTTATCACAAGAGTCAACGGAATAAATTACTTAGTGCCGAACTAAGTGATCTATGCTTCTCAGCACTAGCGACATCTATGAGCCATACTCTAGAATATGGGCGAATAACGGCAAAATGAAGGGTCTTGCCATTGGGAGAAAAAACTTAACTAATCATGTCTTACGAATTTATAGACGCCTGAAAAGGACGTTAACTAATGAATTAAAATTTGCAAAATCTTGAAATAACAGTACATCACTTAAACTTGCAAAATATGCATTGTGTGTTAGTACTTATTGAACAAGTAGCGTAAATATATTTAACGAAACTACTTTCTGTGACAATAATGGCCTGTGAGAAGTACCAGTACTTACAAAGGGAGCTATCTGTTGTAATTCACTAACTGGAATAAGGTGGTAAAGTTTCTCCTCATCACGACGTTCTTCTGGTGGTGAAGTTATTTCTGCAAGCTTTGTCTCGAAGTCTATTACAGCTTGCATTTGTGCACGTGTACAGTTTTCTTCTCCTCCCAACAGAACTCCAATCTGCAACATAATATAATCCAATTATTTGGAATAGCCAGACATAATGGTCACAAATGTAAACAGCATTCAAATCATGCAACATAGATTAAACACGGGCTGGAAGAAATAAATAACGAAATACAGTATGAGTAAGGATGTTCTTTTCCTAATGAAATTAGAAATAAAATATAATTATGTACAATAACAGCTATTGTTGTTGTTTAGTCAACTGTCCAAAGACAGGTTTGAACCTCATAAAGGACACCAATAAGGCATCATTCATAGGACAACTAGGTCAGGAGATAATGGGGCAGAGGGAGCTCAGTTAAAGTCATAGAAACAATTAATATACATGTACTATTAGGGGGAAAGAAACTGGCCACCCTACCTCATTATCTCCTGGCTTAGTTTCCTCATAGTGTCACTTATGAGGTTCTAATCTGTCTTCGGACAGTTGACTAAACAACAACAATGTACTACAGTGACACTGTTTTGTTTAGCCGGCAAGTTTTCATTTTCCCGTCGTCCACTGCTAGGAGCTTATCTGTAGCCATGCAGCCACCCAGTCTGTTGGCACTGGAACATTTAGTATAGGAATTTGTACTTACCCAGCTCAAAGTAGGTGTTGAAAATGTCCCCCACCAAACTGCTACACACTGTTGACACCTTCTTATGAAATTGTTAATTACTCGTACTTTAAGAAGTTCTGCTTCACTGATTGACTCGATTTCAGCTCTTATATAGTCTTTAAGCTCATTTATTGTATGCGGGTATTTCCGATAAACCTTATTTTTAAGTGTCCCTCATAGATAGAAATCGCATGATGTTAAATCTGGACTTCGTGGGGCCCACAAATTTTTACTGTTATTTATTTTCCTTCCGAAAATTCTACGCAATTCTCTAATGGATTCTTTGACAGTATGATCAGTGGCGGAGTTTTGTGGAAATATACTGAGAAACGTTCTCCATAAGTCAGTTCATCTAAAAATGGGTCAAGGATCTCATTCACATAACGCTCGCTGGTAATTGTGCCCTGGGTGAAAATAGGCCCAATAATTCTGTGTCCGTTCATTGCACACCACATGCCTATTTTTTCCCCGTACAAAGGTGTTTCGAGTACAAGATTGGGTTTCTCCTTACTGTAATACCGATATTACATGTCCATTAAATGAAAATAGGCCTCATCAGAAAAATAAATTAATGTTGGATCAATTTCCTCAAAATTTACTTTCTCTAAAATCCAATTACAAACATGCAACCTCTTATTGGGATCTTGTTCATTTAACTTTTGAAATACCGGAATTCTGTATGGCTTTAATTTAAGTAATTTTGTTGCTTGACGAGAGGACTTGTTAACTTACTTCTGTTTTCTGTGCCAAATGCTTAAGAGATTTTTGCGGGGTGTGCTTTAGTCTCTGTCCTATCTCGTCTAATTTTTCTTCTGTAAGAACATGTTTCTTTCTTTGTATTTTACGATCATTTACCGAACATGTCTGTTAGAATTTTTTGGCTATCCTTCTTATTGTAGTGGCATTAGGCACGGGTCTATTTGGAAATTTGTTATGGAAGTTTTGTCATATTCTTGCACAATATTTTCTGTATTTTATGTATGTAGTAAGCATATACACACGTTCATGTAATGAAAATCGCATTGCAACAACACCGAACATACACACGCAACACAACGTGAATAATTCAACCTTCACTCACGAGTGCAGATGATAAACTAATTCGGAACTGTCACTGTATGGTGCGGTGTTCGTTAGTGGAAGCAGGAGGGGAAATACACTAGCTGCACAGGCAATGCGGCAAATGAAAACCCCGCGGCGTAACAAAACAGTGTCACTGTATTAAACATCTTTCTTGAAAACATTTAGTTCTACTTAAAAAGGAAGTCCATTCTACATTCTTTGTTATGAGAAAACTTGATAATTGAGATATAATCATATACTTTGCCTTTTCGGTATTTACTTCCAAACTTATAATCATATACTTTGTCTTTTCGGGATTTACTTCGAAACCTATCTCTTTACTTTCTTCAAGTAAAATTCCTGTGTTTTCCCTAATAGTTTGTGAATTTTCTCCTAACATATTCACGTCATCTGCATATACAAGCAGCTGATGTAACCCATTCAATTCTGTTACCTGGACTTTCCTGATAGCATATTCAAGAGCAAAGTTAAAAAGAAAAGGTCATTGTGCATCTTCTTGCTTTGGCCCGCAGTGAATTGGAAAAGCATCCGACAGAAACTGGCCTATAATTATAGACTCTGCTACTCTGAGATACATTTTAATTAATCGAACTAGTTTCTTGGGAATACCAAATTCAATAAGAATATCATATAAAACTTCTCTCTTAATCGAGACATGTGCCTTCTTGAAATCTATGAATAACTGATGTACTGTGCCCTTATACTCCCATTTTTTCTCCGAAATCTGTCGAATACAAAAAAATCGATATTAAGCATGATAATCAACGATTGTCGGATATGACTGAATATTTATTTAAGAGTAACGCCTGAAATATAAAAGTTGTACGTATATAACTCACCTTCGTCATATAATCCAAGTATGCAGCCAAAATTTTTTCATTTGCTGTTTTGTTTAAATAATTATCTCTTGTAGGAAGTGTGAGGCCTCCTTGATCAATCTGTAACATACACATTACAACCATATCAAAAAATATAAAATCATACTTTCAAACAATGGTTTTGGGGGGGGGGGGGCAGCAGACACCAAAATGACGTACTGGTCCCAGTAACAGTAGCTAAGGGGAGTCTAATAGTCCTAAATAGGCCTAAATAAATATAAAAAACTTTTTAATATCTTGTGTTTGTATCTATTATTGTGGAAGGTGTGTGATCTTTCAAACATTTTTTTTAAACAGGCCTGCATGTGAATGGAATTTTTACAACATACTTTTATTTTAAAAAGCTCGAACTTTCGATAATGTTCACTCACTCACTCACTCACTCACTCACTCACTCACTCACTCACTCACTCACTCACTCACTCACTCACTCACTCACTCACTCTCACAATTACAGAATGCAATTCTTACTTGAATGACATGTCTGCTGGAATTTCGGTCATCTTCTCCTACCGCCCAAGAGAAAAGCCCACCCATATTGTATCTGTTCTGAAGCATCTGGATAGTCGCTTGAAGGTCCCATGCTGAGACATTAAATGGTTTTCCTCCCACAGATGATATGTTCCATCCACCAACCTTCTTCAATAACTGTAACATGGGTTTTGCTCCCAGGGCTTCAATAGTCTCATTAGAGTCCATACAGGACAGGTAATACATTTTCGCCTTTTCTTCAGCTTTGCTCTTCAATTCAACAAATGGTTTTTCTGAAAAAAACAAACATTTATTAATGAGAATATTCTGAAATAATTATCAGATTATTATTTCTGAGACTGTTATGTGCTCTATTATTAACAAGTTGTAGAGTCAGATTAACAAGTTGTGGAGTCAGTTGCCAATGTTCTCAGTTGGATCCACAGTCAGTAGGTCTAAAGAAATTATGTCTAATGACAGAAGACCCAATAAAATGAGTCCAATGACAGTAGATCTAATGAAAGAGATCTAACACCATACATCTAATAGGAATCTACGTGCAATTTTGTGATGTCCAATTATTACGTAAGTCTAAAAACCAAAGACAAAGATACATTCTATGCAGTGAATGCATTATATTTTTATGCTCGACCAGGCCGAAATGTAGTAATTATACACCTGGTAGCAGCCCTTTAATGGATCTCATTAAAGTACATCTATTCATTAAAGTTCAGGTGTTCCACCAATCAGAAAACACCACTGTAGCAATATGAAAGCGCAAGTATTGATTATTCTCGGATATGCAATCGAAAGACAACTAGCGAAACGTCACAGAGGCTAGAAATCCAATACTGTCGCAGAAGGTTATGTTCTGTTACTATAATAATTAGCGTTAATTGTAAATAATATTCAAATAAATTCAATTTGTCATCTCGTTTTTCAATGTCTAAATCAATTTCAAGGTTATATCAAGATTAATGTTTATTTTACTCTCTAGATTATATCAAGGTCAATGACATTTCTCGTAAAAAATCAATACTTTCGCGTCTGCGCACATCTCACAATTTACGAGATATTGCACAAGGTCAGTTCCGCTCCCCAGTCAGATAAGAATAACATGAATACTTATGAATAATTTCAAGTTAGAAATATGGTCGAGCATAAAAAGTCGTATGAAACTTGCCTATAATGGTAATTAAGACGCTCGTACGTAAATTATGAAACGAGCGCAAGCGAGTTTCATAAACATACTCGGTTCTTAATTACTACCATTATAGGCTCGTTGCATAATGTACTATACACTGAGACTGGCTTCTAAACTATAACGACTGTTCGATCGTGAGTAACTTCGAAGAAGATTTCCACAACTATTGCTTCTCAACATTATCCAGTTCGGTTGTTTGGAGTTTTAACTGTTAGTGCAAGGTCCTGAGGCTCATTGCTCTTTATATTGTTGATAGTGATATGCTATTTCCTCCACCTGATGTAAGTTTAACTGGTAAGTTTTCCTAATAGGATACCTTATTCATACATGACCTGCGAGTAACTGCTCTATCAGAATTTCTTTATCTTTTTGATCATGCCTTATGTTATCTAATTTTCCAAATAGATGCATGATGCATCACTGCCATTATTGAAACTTACAGTACAATCCTTGGTCTGAGTTTGTCATCCTGTGGAATCTAATGTTGCTTCCAAAATGTTGCGTGTTGGTCAACCAGGAAATTATATACGATATGACACTTCATGTAGAAGTTTTCTAACAAAATGGACGAACTGGTAAATACTCATGATACTATAGTAAAAGGAAATTACCAAAAAAAAAAAAAAAACTATTAAATGGTGCGTCAGTACGATTTCTCTTAAAAGATAAACTGGTATTTTAAGGTAAAATTTTGTTCGTTTTGAAAACGGAAAATGTTTAATTCCGGAAAAAAAAATTGTTCAGAACACTTGGACTCATACATAGGTGGAATCCTGTAAAATTCCATAAAATTAGGGACGTACAATAACTACTTATTGAACATCAATATGACACGCAGGGTGCGAATTAACGGGGGGGGGGATGGGGGATCCCCCCCGTTGGAAAGTTATCCCCCTCTCATAAATTCATATTAACATTCCTTCCAGGGATAACTTCTATCCCCCATCACAAAATATAATTGTTTTAATTCGAGTATACTTTATAAAGTACAGTATAAAGTAAGCAAAGAAAATAATATTGATGTATTATCATCACCGGCAAGCTGACAGCAATCAATAACTTAGCAATTACACATCTTATCTTAAGCCTGCTCATGGATATAGACCTAATTATTATGATCAAGATGTAAGAAAAGCAACTCAGTGTAACAAGTGTCGAGCCGTATCGAATGCGATTGAGGTCGCCTCTGTCGCTCTGTTGTCATCAGTTTGTGTGTATATTAACATAAAATGAGTAATGCAATACGTAAATACGTTTAGTTCGGAGAAATTCCGATATGGTTGGACGCTTGTACTGTTTAGCATGCTGCACTGTGAACTTAACCCAGATTATTGTATGCACGATGATGAATTTGTGATACGTGAATTAATGATGGCGAAATGTGTCCGAGGTCCAATGCCAACAAGGTATTCTCTATCTTAGGATTCTAGCCCGCCCCCCCCCATCAGAAATCTTAATTCGCACCCTGATGACATGGTACAGGAAGCCTGCAAACATACAGATTGAGCCAAAAAAAATTAAAGACTGATACTAATAATAGTAAATATAGCATAACAATAACAACAGCGTCGATAAAACTGACCTAAAACGTTCTTCACAACCAATTGATTCTGCTGCTCAAGTTTTCCGAATGTTCCCCACATGGATTTTCCGTCAGGAATGGGGTTGGACCTAACCCAACCACCACAAGCATACTGGTAGAAGTCATCACAGGGATCAGTGTCCATGTCTAGAGAGCTGAGCATAGACGCAGCTGCTGTTACGCACGGGACGGTCAGACAGTACTGTTCATCTGAAATAAATCAGAATTTAAGAATTATAATCAGAGACCGGAAGTTTAGGCATTATGAATAATTAAAATAGGCAGGCAAAAAGGCATCATAAGTAGCTAAAATAGGCGACAAAAAGGCATTATAAATAGCTAAAATACTCAATAAAAGTCAATTACAAAAATCTTGCACTAGACCCACAACCTTGCACTTTTCACAAAGGGATTTCGGCAGCAAGAAAAGCTTTACATAAGTCGAATGCAAATTGAGATTTTCGACTCGATGTTGCAATTACTGTTGGAAGCAAAGAAATTTTCTTCCCAATAGCCTTAGAAAGTGCATTTTTGTGTTTGGTTGTACTGATATGTTGCGATATAAAATAATTAACTATCTACAACAACGTCGCAAAGAAAAATGACCGTTAAAAATAACGTTAGACCCGCACTCATTGTTGCCTTGTCAAATAAACACAAGCGATAATTAAAACGCTTACGTACTGTTATACATTTTTGCACTATTATACAGCACTCATTGTTGCAAAGAGAATATGAACTGACTGAAAGATAATAATATACATTCAGTGAAGCCACTTTCATTGTAGCGGTTATAGAAATAAATTAAAATATACATGTAGGCAATTTTTAATAATAAATTAATAAATAATATATAAATAATCAAATAAAGGCAAAAAAACGCATTTATTTTGTAAATTAGGCATTTATATTAAAAAAGTTAGAAAAGTGCAACATCAAACTGTGATGTTTCAATCACAAAGGTATAATTCGTACAGATTTACTTTCAAAATTAAGATAGATTTAACACATTGAAAAAGGCATTCTGCCAAAGTTCCGGTCTCTGATTATAATATTCCTACACATATACTCGTACATATATTATATTGTATTTTCTTGAAGGTAAGATGTATAGCTAGTGTTGGCATGTTTAATTAAATATTCACACTTAAGTACACGTTAGTACAAAAGAAGAAAATAAAAGAAGACAGTAGAGGAGATGAAGATGATAGTGAAGATGACTAAGATGACAGTTAAGGAGACGAAGATGACAGTGATGGTGACGAATTTGATGACAGTGAAGATAAAGATGAAAACAGTGGAGGAGACGAAGATGACAGTGAAGGTGACGAAGATGATGACAGTAAAGGAGACGAAGATGATAACAGTGAAGGAGACGAAGATGACAGTGAAGAGGACGAAAATGATTGTGGAGACGAAAATGATGACAGTGAATGAGACGAAGATGAAAGTGAATGAGGTGAAGATAACAGTGAAGGAAACGAAGATGAGAGCGATGGAGACGAAGATGGTACCGGTAATGATGAAGATTATAGTGCAGACAAACATGTTAATGAAAGAGACGAAGATGATCGTGGTAGAGACGAGAGTGATAGTGAAGATGAAGATAATGACTGTAGAGGACATGACAGTAAAGAAGGAGATGAAAGGACAGGGAAGATATTGAATAAAATAATAATACAGTAGCGTGCAAATTAATCCGAACACAACTTATTTTTACATTTTCTGTCATTGTTGGCCTCACAGCTGCTCATACCGCTTTAATTGACATCTGTAGTACGTGTAATTCCATTGTTGAAGGTCTGTCATTATTTTTTTATAATATGTGGCATTTTGCCTGTCGTTTTGTACTTTTAAGCATTTCAGTTGTGTTGAAGACTTAATACTGCAATCCTGTGTACATTCTGTCGTCTTCACAAATGGATACAACGCCACGAAAACGGTCTAAAATTATAACATTTGCAGAGCATTCTTCTATGACACAGAGGCAAATTGCTGCAGAATGTCACATCGGTTTGGCTACTGTTAATTCGATCATAAAACGATACAGGGAGACTGGATCCATCACACCCCAGAAAAAAGGAAACTGTGGCCGGAAAAGGATGACTTCATCTGCAGATGATCTTTTAATTGTCAGGAAAAGTAAATTAAATCCTAGACTAACTGCTGTCGACTTAACCCGCGAGTTAACCACTTCCCTTATTATCCCGAGTTAACTCGGGTTGCTAACATGTGTCAAAATTTATTAACCCGAGTTAACTCGTTTGAGTCCCATTGTCTATTTCATAGTGATTTTTTAAGTATGTAAGAAAATTAGTGATGTACAGTGATTCTGCAATAGTAAATGACCTCTTTACGAAAATAAAAAATATGACACTTTTTTTCACAAAACTGGTAAAATATATAGTAAGGGAAGAGGTTTGGCTACCATTGGGGCGAATATTCACGTCACACCAGTGCGGCGTAGGCTTTTGGAAGCTGGACGAAGGGCTCGTAAGCCTATTAAGAAGCATCTGCTAACCCCTGTTATGTGCAAAAAACGCTTAATGTGGACAAAATTACATCAACACTGGACAGTGAATGACTGGAAGAATGTACTTTTTTCCGATGAGTCTCATTTCGAGGTCCACGGCCACCGTGTTTCTTAGGTACGGAAAGGATCCGAAAAAGTAACAGCAGCTCATCTCCAACAAGCACCCAAATACCCCCCTAAAGTAATGTTTTGGGGTTGTTTTACACATGAAGGGGCTGGAGTATTAATACCTATCAAGGGAATGATGAATTCTGACAAATATATTCACTTATTGGAAACCAGAATCGTACCCCAGCTGCAAAAATCATTTCCGGATGGCAGAGGTGTGTTCCAACAAGACCTGGCACCATGCCATACGTCTCGAAAAACTACAGAATTCTTCAACAAGAAGAATATTCAGGTACTCCCCTGGCCAGGCAACTCACCCGACATCAACCCCATTGAGAATTTGTGGTCAATTTGCAAAGAAGAATGCAAAAAATGGATTGTTTTACAAAGGAGAAGATGATTTCTGCCCTCATTGGTGTATGGTTTTGCGATGAAGAAATGAAGAATATTTGTGGGAAATTAGTGGAATCCATGCCAAATCGTCTCAGAGCTGTTATTAGGAACAAGGGAGGCCACATAGATTACTGAGGTATGTCTTAGATCCTTTTTTTTATCCCGTCTGAGTGTTTTTGCATAAGTAATTACGTTGTTCGGATTAATTTGCACGCTACTGTAGCTATAATAATATAAGGTGAATACTGTAGTAGCAGCGATAAAATAAGAACTGTAATAGTGTACAGTATGTCTATGATCTACTCTGATCAAACGTACAATCGCCTTTGAGATTCAAATATAACTGGCAATAATACCATTTGTAAAAACTGTCTGTCATGTTTGTGATCAATACATATGATGTTATTCATTGCCTCTATTAACCTTTGTCACTCTGCTTTATACAAGACAGTAAACATCCCCATTATCTATTATTTGACATTCTCCAATACCGACACTGACCTTGACATTGATGTAGATGTACTAGATGAAACTTACACTCTACGGCCTTGAACTGTAGAATAGTAATAATCTTAAAGTCCGTGGCTTCAGTTTCTATATTCGATGTTCTTCAAACCTATGTAGGATTACATTATGTAACAGCAGTTGCTACAAAGTAATTATTTTGTGTTGTTCTCTTAATGTTCTATACAGGCATTAATTTTGAAATTTATCATAAGTATGCACAATAAATTAATGCTTTCCTTGGTAAGGACATACATTTTCGAAAGATCGTTGGTTAGTTTATAATGTTCACGTTAATTGGTCATTATTAGGTCTTGAGAGTTCATGCATTATTTTTTTCAGACCCTGTAAATGTATTATGTTGACAAATTCTATCTTCAAACTATAAATTTCTAAGTTAATTACATATGTCCATATGTTACACACAACTGCTCTTTTATCATTTCTTATAATTGTATTAGATTATCAATATCTAAGACATAATTATTTGAAAGTACTTTTTATATAATATTACAGGTCTTAAAATAATCTTTGCAATATTGGTGAAGTTGGGGGGGGGGGGGGAAGACTCTGCACAAAAGTCTGAGAGAACTTTAATTGTTGTTTCTCTCAAATATTTCCATACGTATTTTTTCAGAAAATTACAACTTCTGATTTTTCATACAGTACCTATGGGAATTGCTTAACTCAAGATGGTTAAAAACTACGACCCTTATACACTACTTTTTGCTTTTCACTGTTTTGCTCATCCTTTGTTGATCCTTGCAGTGATGATAAACATGAGCTATTAGTTCTACTGCCACTACTACAACACTATTTACCATTCTGTTTCCGTTCACTGCTGTTATGTGTTCAACAGTTTTCTTTATTAAGAATTTATACGTTATCAATAGTTACATCGCAAGCGCTGATCACTTAAAAGCACACATTCACGACGACGATCATTTTAATTGGCCGTTTATACGATATCTTGCAACGTAGCACTCATTACGGTTTCCATGTTTCTTCATATCTTCGTTGCAGGTGAAGAATCGCAATCTCATACCTTTAGTGGTACTCATTTTCAGAACTGAAAATATAAGACGCACGAACTAGACACTCATCACACTTGAACTTGATTCTGATAATCCAAACGCCATTTAACAATGTTAACGATTGAAATACCCGCGCGGGCAGATAATGGCATGCGCTACCACCTTTGGAGTTGCGCGAGGGGAAAATCGGGCAATCTTGCCAACTTCATTTCAAATAAGCCGCGCACCCGTATTTTTTACTTGTATATTTCGGAAAAAAGTGCGCGGAGTATTCGAGAAAATTCGATATAAATGAGGGACGGGAAGAGTCCGTGGTTCACCAAGCTCTCCCACAAGGACGGTTACATAAGGAAAGCACCGTTTAAACCACAAACGATTTGAACGTACTGATTTGCGCATGCAATTGGCGCAGTCTATCTTTATAACGAATACTTTTAGCGAAAAATACGAGGGAAAGTCAAAACTGAGTGAGAATTTTTTATTACTAAATACATTAGACAGAGTCCAGGTTGATATAATCTTTTTCGAAGTAGTTCCTATCGAGTTGTATGTACTTAGCCCAACGCATCCGGCAGTCCTGGAAGACATGCTGGAACCTATCTTTTGACATCGTCTTCAGAATCTCGTCCGCTTTCTTCAGAACTACCGCTGATGAGCAGAAACGCTTGCCCTGCAGCTCTGATTTCATACTAGAGAGAAAAAAAAGTCACATGGAGCAAAGTCCGGGCTGTATGGGAGGTGCGGTACACATTCGATGCTATGTTGGGCCAAATATTGAGCAACAACGTGAGGGCATTCATTATCATGGTATAGGCGTCAACCAGATGGATGCAACTCAAGGCGTTTTTGTCCGATGTGTTCGGACAGGGTCTTCAAAATTGTCACGTAATAAAGTCCAGTAATCGTACTATGCGACAACTTGTTTCACCGCCATGTGTTCACTGCGTCATACAAAAAGAAAAATTCATTCTCACTTTTTTTGACTTGCCTTCGCATATTTCATGAGCGCCTAGATGGTTCTACAATCGATCTCTAATTGCTTATAGAGGAGTATTTATAGTAGCCTTGGTTACACAGTGTCGTATAACCAACGCTCTTTGTAACAGACGTAATACACAATACACATGCACTAATTTGCACAGACCACATTCATTTCACATTGTGTCAGAAATGTGGTTTGTAGAAACATCTGATTGTGTCTGTACATGTGCATGAGCCAATTGATGTATCTGTGTGTAAAGTTTACTTTAAGTCAATAGTTTAATAGACTAGTAGAAACTGAATATAAATAAAATTCGTCCAATAGTTTTGGAGAAATCCTTGTACACATAAGGTAGACCACGGTAATTGTAAACACTTTTCACTGATTTTAAATATATTTCAACATTACACAACCCTCAGGAATGATAAGCTTGATAAAGAAACATTGTGTTATTTTTAGATCCTTTTTTTCCTGAAAATGGGTTTAAAATAATAAGGTTGACTTTTTTTCATCTTTTAATTACGGTACTAGTTTAGATTTACCCCACCTGTTTACATTTACCCCTTTGAGAGGGGGAGTTATTGTAATCACCAATTTTCACACGGACTTTCAGACACTGAACATTTTTTGTTCTATTTCAGAAGAAAGAGCTGTATTCCTTCCAACTCCAATTTTGGTCACTGATACAGTTCGTCACTTTAACCTATGATATGTGACGATATAGGAACTCAGTACCTCTCCTGAGCTTCACGATAACAGTAGTTACTATTTTTCACATCTGTGATAACCCTCTCTAAATCCTCTACAGTGTAGTTGGGTGGGGGTCTCTTTGATTACTGAAAAGAACGAAATGTAACCATAGTAAAACATGTTTACAATTACCCCCAAGCAATTAAAATTATGGGACAAATGTAAACACGTTATAATTTAATGAACTGAGATTATGGGAGATCTCAAAACCATTGTAATAAATGTTAACTACTATAGCCTATATTACTCATAAAAAGAACATATTCTTAAAAAATAGCACTGTACTTATAATGCCAAAAATGAAGGTGAAGCAAAATTCTTTCTCAACTTTTTTTGTAGACTCTTACAAAACATTCGTTCACAACTAAGCAGTTAGTCCTATTTGGCGCCAAACTGCTTTGTAGGTTAGCCAACATGTTAATTTAAATATTCCCCCGAATTAAAATTTTTATATTGACAGTTTTGTATTCCTCACAGCATTTGTTTACAATTACCCCCTGTTTACAATTATCCTCATCTACTCTATATGAGGCATAGGCCTAAGTACCGAAGACAATTTCTTCTGTATCAGGGATGCTGGAAACCTGTACTTCATAGTGACTTATAACTACTGAGGGTGTTGATATTAAAGTGTCATACCTGCAGTATGTGGTCCTACATGTAGAACTTGTAGAGCCTGTTCTCCTCTCCCTGTGGCACTGAGGAGGGTTCCCAGGACAAACACGAGGAGCAGCAGTGTAGCTGTGAGAACCAGAAGACACTTCTCTAGAAGACTTCGTGCTTTCCATAATGTTGTTCCCTGAAATAAAAATGTATGTGAGTTTTATTAGCCCAGTAAAATTTCATGATTGCGAGAATTTGAGGAGCGTTTATACTTATTTACTTACTTATGGCTTTTAAGGAACCCGAAGGTTCATTCCTGCTCTCACATAAGCTCGCCATGAGTCCCTATCCAGTGCAAGATAAATCCAGTCTCTATCATCATATCCCACCTCCCTCAAATTCATTTTTATATTATCCTCCCATCTACGTCTCGGGCTCCCCAAAGCTATTTTTCCCTTCGGTCTCCTAACTAACACTCTATATGCATTTTTGGATTCGCCCATACGTGCTACATGCCCTGACTATCTCAAACGTCTGGATTTAATGTTCCTAATTATGTCAGGTGAAGAATACAAAGCGTGTAGTTCTGCATTGTGTAACTTTCTCCATTCTCCTGTAACTTCATCACTCTTAGCCCCAAATATTTCCCTAAAAACCTTATTCTCAAACACCCTTAACATTTGTTCCTCTCTCCAAGTAAGAGTCCAAGTTTCACAACCATACAGAACAACCGGTAATATTACTGTCTTATAAATTCTTATTTTCAGATTTTTTGACAGCAGACTAGATGACAAAAGCTTCTCAACCGAATAATAATAGGCATTTCCTATATTTATTCTGCGTTTAATTTCCCCCGAGTGTCATTTATATTTGTTTTTTCTTAACTTGGTTATTTAACGACGCTGTATAAACTACGAGGTTATTTAGCGTCGATGAAATTGGTGATAGCGAGATGATATTTGGCGAGATGAGGCAGAGGATTCGCCATAAATTACCTGACATTTGCCTTACGATTGGGGAAAACCTCGGAAAAACCCAACCAGATAATCAGCCCAAGCGGAAATCGAACCCGCGCCCGAGCGCAACTCCAGATCGACAGGCAAGCGCCTTAGCCGTCTGAGCCACTGGCGTGGTGGCTTTTTATATTTGTTATTGTTGCTCCAAGATATTTGAATTTTTCCACCTCTTCAAAAGATAAATCTCCAATTTTTATATTTCAATTTCGTACAATATTCTGGTCACGAGACATAATCATATACTTTGTCTTTTTGGAATTTACTTCCAAAGCCTATCGCTTTACTTACTTCAAGTAAAATTTCCGCGTTTTCCCTAATCGTTTGTGGATTTGCTACTAAGATATTCACGTCATCCGCATAGACAAGAAGTTGATGTAACCCGTTAATTCCAAACACTATCTGTTATCCTGAACTTTCCTAATAACATACTCTAGAGCGAAGTTAAAAAGTAAAGGTGATAGTGCATCTCCTTGCTTTAGCCCGCAGTGAATTGGAAAAGCATCAGATTGAAACTGGCCTATACGGACTCTGCTGTACGTTCCACTGAGACACATTTTAATTAATCGAACTAGTTTTTTCGGAATATCAAACTCAATAAGAATGTATACAGTATATATACATATATATATATATATATATATATATATATATATACACACACACACACACACAACTTACCTCTTAACAGAATTATATGCCTTTTTGAAATCTATGAATAGCTGAGAGGGACATTTACACAGTCCAGAAAAGCTCGAACCATAGCTTTGAAATCTTATAGACCTATCGTCTCGTTTTTAGGTCTGTTTCTTAAAGTATATTCATAGCGTGAAAATCAGAATGACAGGGGATTCACAGAATTCCGATGACTGCGTGAATGTCTTTCTTTTTATGTTTTCCATTTTATTATTTTGTATCATTAGCGATATACTGTAGTTTTCCATTTTTAAATATGTTTATTGCATTTATCATCAAGTTCTCTCAATGTAAGTCTTTCCATGATAACCTTCAAATGAGTTAAGTAATGTTTACATGTTTACTATACTCTTAAATTCATTCAGCAAAGGAAGATGCGTTTAAACTGAGATTTTAATGATATTGGTTCTGGGTTGACTGCTGGCTATTGCAATGTACGCTATTTACACGGTTCTGTATTCACTTTTTATACACTTTGTGCTGTTTAAAAATATTACCACGGCGACATCAAAGCCTACATTAAACATAAAGCAATTTATTTTGATCCCTAACATAAAAAAGACTGATTAGAGAAAGCATTCTGATGACACACATCATGTATTCGAAAATGCGAGGATCACTATTACGTGAAGGAATATTGTTGATATGAAATATACATAATTATACCTTACGTTACGCATTGTAATTATCAATTGAAACTTTTCCGAACACGAGTTTCTATATACAGGGTGTCTCAGGAGGAATGTAAAATCTTCAGCATAATGTGGTTTGGGTTAACCTCATCGATTTACTCCGATATACTTATGTCCGAAGTCGAACGGTTGGGAAGATATTACCGGGAGAGATACTAGAACATCTTTACGTTCCATGTACTGTTCTTGACGTTTTACGTCAGATCTTTTGCACACGACACCATCTCGGCACCGCAACGCCTGCGCAACACACATAACTGAATACACATTCACTTGACATTTAATTCGTGTATTCGCATACTGAATATGCAGACATGTTTTTTGTTTATGGATTGTGTGATGGTAATGCATTGGCTGCTCTTGAGGAACACAGACGGCGTTTTCCAACCGAAGGGTTCCATCTAGCTATGTGTTTTCCCCTTGTTTATCGGATATTATGTGAAATTGACAAGTTACCAAGTGTTTCATTGAGGCTGAAAAAAGAACCGGTACCATACCTGATATGAATTTACTATTTATGGAATCCATAAGGACAACGTTAGTAATTTTTCTTGTTTAATTATTTTATTTTCTTACTGAGTTTGTACTTAATTATGAAATAAACTTATTGAAACAGCACAACATGCAGCATTTTCAATAATGTATCCTATTACAATGTTCTAAAACGTAGAAATACGTCTACAATGTCTTATTCAATTTAAAAGTTCGCCTATGAATAACTTCCCAACCGTTACATTTCGGACATAGATATATCAGGTTAAATCGATTGTAGGTTAACCCAAACTACATTATCCAGAAGTATTTACATTCCTCCTGAGATACCTGTATTTGAAAGTTGTTCATTTATTACCTCCTCTATCATCCCTAAAAGTATGTAACAGATCACAGAATAGCAGGTAAATAGGACTACTTAAACCATAAATGTATAAACCATGTCCTAATTTTAGAGCTATGAAGAATTCCTTTTGTATGAAATCCAGAAAACGATATTTCGTTTTTGCATGAAATCCAGAAAACGATTTTATTTATATATGCCACTTGAATAATGGTCTAAGTAAAATATAGAAACAGTAATAACACTCGTAACATGATAAATGAACTGAACTGTTACAAAATGCGTAAAACGTATTAGAAAATATGCATCATATTAGTGACACTAATTTTTATATCACAATTACATGCACATTCCCATCCAAGATCGCCTTCAGAGTTATTTACTAAGAATACGCTGATTATCAAAAAAGAAAACAGTGCTTAAAATTGTATTACATTTTATAAAAACTTCAATCTGCTCGGCTTGACAAAAAAATTGTAGATGAGGACAAACGGAAACCCGCACAAATTATAATAATATGTGAAATTTCATCTGTAGCTGGCAGTATCAATATTTATTTGCACTCGTTTATCTGGTAAATTAACTCTAATTTATAATTTATTCCCCAGTTTCATTATTAGGCCTACTCTTTTTATATTGGAAATACGACGTGAAGCATTAGCCCATATATTTGCATCAGATAGTACGAAAGCCACCAGCTGTATGTAATTAATCTGAAGACTCTTAAATTCCTAATAAAAACCAAACATTCTGTGTGAGACTAGCCTTCATTAATCCCAGACGTGCACATAAAACACCATCTGTTTGTTTTGTACCTTCCTTTATGCTCGTACTAATGATTAATATAGCACAATATAGTAAAGAACCTGCATTTTGAGAGCTCAAACTTCCTCACAATTCACGTATGTAGGCCCTAATATTATCTATAAAACTATTATTATTATTATTATTATTATTATTATTATTATTATTATTATTATTATTATTAATACATCCGCCTGTCATAACAGATAACCATATAGGTCTGGAAAACAATTAAAAAATGCAGATATGGAATAGAGAGAAAAATCAATACAATATGCACAGGGTGTGAATTAAGATTTCTGATGACAGGAAAATAGAATTCACTATAGAGAATACCATACATAAAATTATTATTTTCCTCATTCGATAAGGCTCAACATTTGGTCGCACTGAGTTGCTTGTCTTGCAATCTTGATCATAATAATAATTATATCCATGAGCAGGTTTAAGATAAGATGTGTAATTCCTAAGTTATTGATTACTGTCAGCTTGCCGGTGGTGATAATACATCAATATTATTTTCTTTGCTTGCTTTATACTTTATAAAGTATATTCGTATGAATGAATGAATGAATGTATGAATGAATGTATATATTTGTCTTCAAGCAATATACCTTTTGGTGAGGCGGCACTTCACATTATTAGTATACAGTGCCGTCTCCCCGTTTTACACGCCTCTCTTACAAGTCAATTGGGACATTACTTATTTTTAATTTATAATTGCAATTCTTCCACTAGTCTTTTCTTGTCTTTCATCAATTCTTCCTCTACTTTGCTCCTAACCCATCGTTATACCCCAAAATACTGTAACCCCCCTCACTCTACATCTCTAATTATTTGCACTTTTCACTACTCCCTTTTCCACATAACTACTTTTTAGGTCTTAGTTTTCTTCTCTCACGAGTATATTCGTATTAAAATAATACAATTATATTTTGTGAGGGGGGATAGAAGTTATCCCTGGCAGGGATGTTAATATAAATTTATGAGAGGGGGATAACTTTCCAACAGGAAGGGAAATCCCCCCATCCCCCGTTAATTCGCACCCTGAATATGCAATTTAGAAAGTTTAAAAATTAATTATATAAATGATTATATAAAATGCCTATGGATTTCTTTAAGATATTTAAACAAATATTTTTAATATCTTGGGATGTCATATCATATTGTTTTAAAATATCAGTAGTATATTTCTGCAGTGCCTGGGAAAAGTGACATAAGTCAGCTTCCACAAACCTTTTTTTGATAATTTATTGACAATTTACACTGGTTTATGTCGATTTGATTTTTTCTGTATGAATTATTGTAATGGGAGAAATATTTATATCTCTTTTTCCAAGCGAGCAGATGTTCTGTAAGTTGTCAATAAATTATCAAAAAAGGTTTATGGAAACTGACTTATGTCACTTTTCCCAGGCACTGCAGATTTATACGCCGATCCGCGGGCACCAAAAAGTAAACCCCTCATCTGCCATGTGTAATCAATTGCATTATACCTCTCACTCAAGCGAGGAACACATGGGCGTAAATGACTTGTTTTTCTTGATCAACCGCTAAGACTTGACATACATCCTTTTCGAACCGTACAGTTGGGTCCAATATTACTGCCTTTTTGATCTGTCTATTAAGAACAACTATATCCGCTCGTCTGTTACTGACATCCTAAGATATATAATGTACTTCTTCATGTACTTCAAGATTTTTATTTTTCCTTAAATGTAAGGCAATATAAGAGCGAACACTATGATTATTATTACATTAGACTAATAATTGTGCTGGGATTGAAGGGAACTCCTCATACAAGATACGTCCGATAAGTTCTGATTGTATGATTTAATACTTCAACTCCGACGATTGTAACTACTGTAGGTCCTGCAATGTTCGAACATGAGAGAGGTAACCATGACATTACAAACTTTGCCTAATTTCACATGAAATACTAGTCGCAAGATCTGTGCTAAAATCCTTACGCGGTTAAAACATGAAGGGGTGGGAGTGGAGGACAGCAAACACTGGAACAAACACAACAGACTTCCTTCAGAAGAGTAACATCGACGAATACGATATCGAACT